>NC_065955.1:4850238-5154761 GCF_021464435.1 Cataglyphis hispanica | reverse complement strand
ATAGACAGATAAGAATCGTCGAATTTTTTAAATATTTGATTATTACTCGCGCGATAAATTCTTATGTAAGTTCCGCTTTGATGGAATTTCGGTTTGCTCTGGGAGAGTCTCCGATCGAATTATTCACGCGTATATAAGACATATGTATAAGCATCGAAAATTCTCCTCCGCTCGCGTATGTTCGTTTCTCTTTATACCGGATTGTGTGCGCCAGTCTTCGCAATGCATAAATTCTCACATGTTGTCGAGAAGAATGTGGACACATAACCACCTGTGTTTGCTCATCTTTCAAAGAGCAAAAACCGAACAACATTGTTCTACTTTGTCATTTCCGTTTGCGAGTCTATACACGTGCGTATTTATGCGTTTATTCTTTTCGAATAATGCACGAATTCCTCGCCGTGTGTCTATGGACGCGATTGCATTTAATGCTTCCCCGTCGTGGAATCATTGACGTCGAGTCATCGCTTTTTTCCGCCGCAGACGTGATTCGGAATATACAGGATGTTTCTAAATAAGTGTGAAAAATTTTAGGAGATGATTCTTCGTCGAAAATCAAAAAAAGTCTTTCATGTAAGCATATACTCCTATATTCCTTCAAAGGAGGTAAAAATTAAATTTTTATTCAAGTTAAAAAAAGAAAATTTAATGAAAATTTTTCACTAATAGAAAAGATATTTATTAATATTTTTTTTAATCTTCCCTATTATAAGGGTATGAAACTAACAACGTCCATTCAATTTTTTAGTAGAATTTTTTTCGGACTGGAACGAGATCATTTAAAAATATGCGTTAGAAAGCTTGATTTCTTTAAAAATTTTATTTTTTTTTTATTTTTTCCGTAAAATCAATAGTTTCCAAAGAAAATAAAATATATTATTATGCACCATAGCAGAGATTTCGAGTTACGAAAAGTTAAATTTTAGAATAAAAAAAGCAAGCAAAATAAAATTATATACATATATATATATATATATATATATCCATCTTTATTAATATTTTTTTTACAACATAATTGATATGCTCACCTTTATCGATATCTCTTTTCCACAGCTTTCTGGCAGATTTTTTTGCGCTGCACATATCGCGTTTTTTTTTTATTTTTTTCTAAAAAACGTGTTTTACAGACGAGGGGTCATTTAATACGTACACGCGATACAAATATTCGACGCCTATGAGAATACTCTCCCGTCTCTCGCACGCATCATCGTGGATGAGAGATGCGCGAAAGTAGGAATGAGGGAGTCGACTGACAAAGCTTTTGAAGGGCCGTTGCATTGTTTTTACATGGCATCGTCGCGACTGTATCTCAAAGTGTGCCAAAGGAGCGTAAGTGTATGACGTAGGGCGTAGGGAGAGCGGCGCCGTACAATCCCCGGTCGCTTTTTTTTCCATCCTTCGAATTCCGATATCTCTTGCGTGTGTCGTTGATACCGCGGCGCGTCTGCGCGCTTGCATCCGCGAGGAGGACGTTTTTTGCTCATTGGTTCGCTGAAACGCGAACCCAATTTGCGATTCGGCCGGGATTTTTCCGCTACGGCTCGCGAAAAAGGTCAGAGTATGTATAAAGATTGCACGAGTGAAAGGTATACGTGTCTGAACGCGAGGCAGAATTTATCCGGGGAAAACAAGTTACATTAACAGCTATGCGTACTCGTTGGCTCGATACATTTTTAAACTATCCGATGTATATCATTTTTAATATACGAGACGAAAATTGAAAATTTAATGCATCGATGTTATAATTTCATGTTTACTGAGATATATACGTACCAATTGATTGGACAGCGATGCATAATCCATTGCGACGGAATATGCCGCAGCTCACGAATCATAAATTCAATGTGCATCAATTATGTCGGTGCGAATATTATAAACGTTATATTCTGATTTAGGGCAGATTGCGAAAGATAAATGTTGAAAAGGTCACAGTTCTTCTTTTTTGTTCTATCTGCAATACGCGGAATGTCGTGAATCACGCGCGCGCGCGCGCGCGCGTTTTCATTTTCTCACATATCAGTGCATTTCCCACTAAATGGATAGCAACGTTTGAACAGCCTCGCATTATCGGCTTTCGTGATAGATTTACTAGAGAAAATCTTGAGGTACCGCATCGCGATGGGGGACGCGAGGGTGACTGCGGACGTGCGCGACGAGGACACAGCGAGTCTTACCAAAGTCGACGAGAGAGTAGGTAGTCACGTCAACGTGAAAGATCGTAATTGCGAATTCGTTGACTCGAGTGAGCTTTTCCACGGGAGTTGCGAGCGGTGGTTGGGAGTCGGGATGAGAAGGGGAAAGAAACTGAGGAGAGCAGACAGCGAGAGCATGGTTAAAGGGTGTAGGTGATGCACGAGAGAGCGGGGTAGCCAGAGAGAGGAGATAAAAGGAGAGGACGAGGACACACCGAATGGGGGATGTAACTGGGATGCAGAGGAGAGAGGAAAAGCCTCTGAAGACAGAGTACGAAGAGTACCGTCGCCTCGCTGGTGGAGGTGGTGGAGAAAGACGTGGGCAAACAGACTTTGCGATCGTTTATTTTTCTGGCAATTATATCTTTCTGTGAAAAGAATCCGAGCTCTTTTCACTCCGTATTTATTTCTGTCGTTGAATGCATCGCAATTCGTCGGGCCTACACTCACACCGAAGATTCTCAAATAGTGTATATCGTACCGACGAGGGATGAAAGCTAAAGGCTTTCGCGCGCTATTATGAGGATCTCGATTTAGCGAGTTTATTCTCCATTCGACGACTCCATCGTTCTATTTAACGTCTTAATGCAATTTAATGGAAACAATTTAATGATCATTTCTTTAGATTGTTAGAAAGACTTTTCTCTTTGGTGAAAACCTTAATCTAGTCTGCTAATCGCAAGGTATAATAAGCTTAAAAATGTTGGAAAGATCATGAAAATATCGTTTGACGTAAGAAATATTTATAGACCCATTTCGCATATATATATATATATATATATATATATATATTTTTTTTAATGCAAATACTTTTTTTATTTGCGAGAAAGGCGTACAAATGCTTGTCTTGCGGAAAATTACAGCTCGAATATATCGCGCCATTTCATTAACAACGATGGAGCATCGTGCAAGAGGCAAGTTGCCGACGCGATCGATACAACGATGAAGATTAATGATTGTCTGGCCAAGTAATTACCGCGTTTTATTACCTCCGATGTGTAACTTCGCGAAAACGGCCTTTCTCGCATCGCGCACCGGCAAGATCACGATCGGATTCGCACCAAGGACCGAGTATTATTCAGCAACATTGATACGCAATCTAAGACAATCCCGAGCGCCCGCTGCACGATCCGTGTATTCTCCGAGGATACAGTACAGGCAGCTAATTCTCGTTTAATACGCCTACATGCATAATTGCTACTCTCTACAGGGACACCTAAACTTTCCAAGCAGTATACACGCAGTTAGGCATAATTTATTCGATATACTAGAACTAGGTGAACCGAATAAAGCTTGTATTTTAGTATCCTTATTCAATTAAAAAGAAAAGAATTGATTTTAAAATGAAGATTAATGCTGTTTAACAAGAGAATGATGTTTATTTATTTCATGTCTGATTCCTTCCGAAACTCGTTGTCGAATGACTACTGAAAACAACTTGGAGAATATTTGAAAAAGCAAAGGAGGAACGTAAGTAATAAGCAGAGATAAACAACAAGGACATAGAAGGTAAACACAAGCGCGACGCGTCTGAATAAATTTGATTACATGAAGCAAATTAAATAATAATATTAGAATTTATTGAATTTATAGAAGAGTCTATAAATAAAGATAATAAATAGAAAATTAATCATTTTTACTAAACAATCCTATTTAATTCTGTAATAAATACAAATATAAAATTAAAATATTTATTATTTCACTTAAACGATTAAGATTTTTCAATTTAATATCTTTTAAATAATAATAATATATATTTATTTAATTATTTAATTTTTAATAATTTATTTTCTTTTTCTCTCAATTAATTGCGAAATTGATAGCAACTCTCGATTTAAAGAATCTGTCGTTATAATTATTAGATGCGAGAATTCAAATGGAGAGACTGTTGATACGTGGAGCTAAATCACAGGTGATCTCGTTCCTCGCTCTTGAATAAGACTCGCGTACGTGCGTAGATAGAAATCTCCCAGATGTGAACCGTAGATTGGAGATCTCTGCGAGTACACCCGCGAGCGTGCGCCGCGTGCGTATTACACGGGGCCGCATCACGGGGATTCGTCCGATAGAGAGACATCGATGACACTATACATATTGACAAGACACTCGAGACCGCCCGGGTCGCTGAAGTTACGCCGCTCTTGTCGAGTCCGCCCTCACTCGCTCGGTTGATACCCTCGGCGAACCCTTCCGTCGCTGGCGATATATCGGTCGTGTTATGCTCAACGAGAATGTAGAAAGAGAAAGAGACAGAGAGAGCGGCAAAGAACTTTCCGCATTACTACCAGCGTTCGCCGCGGGAGTTTTGTCATACTCGGAGCAGCCGACTTGGTCAAGTAGTACTTCATAAGAAAACGAGAGTTTGCACAGTAATAGAAAGTACCATTCGACTATCGGGCATTACCGTTTTTTTAGCATCGCAAGACGCGACAAGGATAAAGAAAGTTTTAACCGGAAACTGGCTAGCCAGCGACGAAAGGGTTGTGAATGATAAGGAATTGAAGAGTAAAAAAAATGTTTCAGAATCTTATGTATAATAATAAGATATTTGCGTTTCGCAAATTAAAAAAATTAAAGATTTTTCGTTTTATTCTGAAATAAAAAAAGATAATCGGACAAATCATAAAAAGGTGTTTAATCAAGAGCTTTTTCGCGCTTATGGTATAGAACATGATACGAGTATGTTTACGCGAGACCTCTCGCAACAAAGAATCAAAGAGAATGAACTAACGAGCCTCGACCTCTCCTGCCTATATGTATATATCTATACATAGACCCGATAAACGACGAGGAACAATGTCCTGCGTTTACTCGACAATACCGTTGGAAACAATGAGCGCTTCGATAGGGAATACCGCGAAACAATACGCCGCGCGATAATAGCGATATCTTTCTGCCGATGCGAAGTCGTTGATGAAATGTACGTTCGTTCGAAGGGTGCGTGCAAGGGGAACGGAATGAGATCGTAAAACGATAGGCACCGAGAAAGAAGGGAAAAAACGAGACGCACGGTAGACGAACGCGTTTCTATTGCCTCATACGCACGCCCGAGTATAAGCGCGACTTGTAAGTTACCAAGTTCGAAATTGCTTAGTTTGCGATTCTATTATCTGGCGTGCTTATCGCGATGGGGTCTCGGGTGGGGAAGTTGCTTTTCGCATAATTTACATGGCAAGTTTTCATTTACGGAATTATTTTTCGCATCTCCCACTATAATATTGCATCTCATTTTTTACCTTTAATAGAGATGAGTGTATAAACATTGATAAATTTTACAATTAATTTACAATTTTACAATTTAATTACAACGGTTTAAAATAATTGTTTTTATTCGGCGTGCCACTTTCATAATTAATATTATCGTAAATAAACAAATGTTTAACGGGACAAGCATAATTATTTTCATTGAGCGTTCGTGGTGGATGCGTATTGGTTTTTTTTTGCGCTCGAGTTTTCCCAAGTATATATAATAATTGCCTTTGTGTATTAATGCAATTGACATTACTCAGGATAAATGCGGAAATAAGATAATAACTGTGGCTTTTGACGAGGCGTAATACGAGCTCATGAAGAAGCGGCGGAGTGAGACAGAACTCTTGGAGAAAAAAAAGGAAAAAAAAAAAAAAATGCTCTTCCCAAGAGAAAAAGCTAGTCGAGGGGTGGGTTATAGCTTCGCCGTAATGGTTTGGCGGCGCGCGGTTGGCGGTTTAAAGACCGGTCAAATATTTACCGGGACTTTGCCTCGGCCCAGACCTCCTTAATAAGTTTTTTATTGCAGTTCGCTCTTTGTTTCCAGGCCGCGCTCTTTCGCGTATTTGCGCGCACTCGATCGCGCTTAACGCGACTGAGAATCCTTTTCCGCCCTTTTTCTATGGCTTCCTTCGTATTTCTCAACATCGACATTCGCTCTATCGGATAAGCTTCGCCAGAAGGGGACGGACAGACAAAGTAAATGATTCCGTAGCGAGAAATATGAATTCTTGTTCAGTGTCACGGATTATTTTCTTTTACGGATTCTGCAAGAATATTATAAAATCTTATAAAATCTTATAAATATATAATATTATAAAATCTTATGAACAAATACGCGCAATTATTGATCATTCTTACGTAATTTCCTAAGTTGAAATTCCAAACCTTACGTAGGCAATGAAAATGTCACATTTTTGCATACGCGTTTGAGGATTTTTTTTATAAAAAAAAAAATTAATAAATTTTATAAAAGAATAACAAATTAATAAATTTCATATGTAATCGATTTAATATTGTACCTTGAAACTTGAAAGATCGACGTAACTAGTATCAAGTCATACGAAAAGTTAATTGCTACATGGTTGGAGTTGGTCTTTAATCCTACAAGTCAAAGCACAATCCGACATTGACAGTGAGATAAAGGTTAAAAGAAAAGAAGGAAGAGACATCGCGCGAACAGCGGTTGAGAATGAGGCTTTGAATCGGGAGCTCATCTCGTCAAGTCGCTCGGGGATAGACATTCTTTGTAGTTCTCGTACATTTTACTAATTAAATCAGAAGAAGCTTTCTCCCTTACTCTCCCTTCTTTTTCTTCAAGTCGACGGATACATATCCAAGTTTTCTTTTGCGTCGTCAGCATGGTCGGGTTATTCCTGCACGCGTTGACACGCAGTTATAAGTCAAAGGATGTTTCTGACATCGTCAGAACAACGTGAGCTTGCAACGTAAATGGATACGCAAGAGAAAACTATTATCCATAAAAAACTCAAATCTATTTCAAAATGTGCTTTTGACGCATGCTGATTGCAAGGAAAATTCTGCGCCAAGGAATTATTTTCATCTCTTAGCCAAATTTGAATAGTTCAAATAAATGAATTTTTCTTTCTTGAAATATATTATGATTTAAATTAAGTAGACAAATCAAATATAAACCGGATGTCTTTCCAAAACATTTTATTCAATCAAAATATTTTTAGCGCACACTCGAGTCATTTTTCTACATAGTTTCCATTAAAATCTAAGGATTTTTGCCACCGGATTGACTGAGTTTTTTTATCTGTATGTCATAAAAAGTAATGGGACGTGTTCAAAGCCGATTGTGCACGAATTCTTCCGTGCGCAATTAGCTTTAGATACGTCTCACTATTTTTTATGACACAAAAATAAAAAAAATTGCCAATTGGGTGGCAAAAATGCTTAGATATTAGTGGAAACTATGACTAGAAAAATGACTTGAGTGTGCGTTAAAAATATTTTAAACGAATAAAAAATTTTTTGAAAAATAAATGGTTTGGTTTGATTTCGGACACGTCCCATTACTTTTTATGACACGCAAACAAAAAAAAAACTGTCAATCCGGTGTCAAAAATGCTTAGATTTTAGAGAAAACTATGTAGAAAAATGACTTGGATAAGCAATAAAAATATTTTGAACGAGTAAAATGTTTTGAAAAAAGTCCGATTTATATTTGACTTGCCCACGTATATCCTCGAATTGTTTTCCTTAAAGCTGATTAAAGAGAGTTGAATTTCATAAAATGTTTCTTTCTTTCTTCTGCTTTTGTGAAAAGAATGTGCAAATTGTCAGTGGTGATACATACATCTACCATATTGTCACGGTATGCTTCTTTCATGGAATTGTTTAGCCTCGTAATGTGACATGATAAAACAGGACGTCTGTTGCATCGTGATCTGCTTTTAGCATAAAATTTGCTTTGGCTGATTTAGCTGAATCGGTAGAGAAACGTCGAGGCAGAAAATTTCCTTTTCCTTGACGCAAAAAATACGGAAAAAATATATACGATTTAAGCAAATTCGCGAACTGATCTCCGAACATCCTGCAAACATCAGGGTCTGGATGTTTTATCCGGAAATTAATACTTCACATTAATGACGGTTCAGTTAATCATCTCGAGAGTACGATATTCCTTGTCGTGCGCAGTTCTCGCTCAAGGCTCTCGATAGATAGCTTCAAACGAATTTGTGCATCGCGTTCCATTCCATTCGTTCGCGAAGTCGAGCGGAGAGACGCGTGCGAGCGGAGGAGAAAGGGGGGGGGGATATTATACATTGAAGCTTTCGAGGTATTGGGGCTTTTGGGATCAAATCCGTTCGTCCGTTCGCGCGCCCGTCAGGCTGTTATAGTATAAGCCGATTATGCCGCTGCCCCATGCGACTCTCTCCATCAGCCTTTCCCCATAACCGTGCCCGCCGCCAATCCCTCTCTCTCTCTCTCTCTCTCTCTCTCTCTCTCTATCTATCTATCTATTTCCCAGCAAAAAGGTTCTCAAACATCGATACGGACTGATTAAGCAAAATCTCTAACGCGAATGCAATAATTGCAACGTTCCAGAGATGCAATAATGGTCATGAAATTATTTTGTGAAATTTTAGTTTTGCAAGATATTCTTTTAAGAGATCCAGAACATTTTTATATATAATTATATATTAATATAATAATATTTTATAGATAATTCAAAATAATTATATATTAAAATAATAATATTTTATATATAATTCAAAGGCGAAGAGCAATTGAAATCAATCGGCAAGGATTATAAAAAATTGCCAAAGGTTTTCTAGCTAGATTACATAGCGAGTAATATCGCAGGTATCTTTTGCAATAAACTAAAAATGTGAGAGGATTATTTATCGCTTGCATACCTGCATCAGTACTTCACCTACTCTTATCGATGTACGCAATATTGCGTCATGGCATTATTGATTAGCTCTCGATATCATTTCTTAAACGATATCCCGTACAGCGTCTCAGTTATCTCACAGCTATCTGACGACGATGAATGCAAGAAAAATTCATCGGGCGAGGATCCTATAGGATCGCACGTGGCACAGTGAAGGATATAGGCAAAGGATATATTTTCAAAGCGTTTTCAAGTGGCGTCATAACATGTTCGAGAGGATAGTCAAACTGTTTTTGACCCGGTTTCTCCGACACACGCCGACACGTACATACGCATATATGCATCGATAAGCAAGAAAAGTGTACTCCGCGTCTAGGGTCCTCGAATGCGAGAATTTGAGATTTATTTGATACGTTTACTGTCTGCGAAATTGAAATACGCGGCGGACTACCGACGAAAAGAGTACGCTCCTCCACTCTCTTCCACAGGACAAATATATGAGATTTTAAATTTTAATATTTCCTTTGCGGGAGAGACGTCTCTCTCTCTCTCTCTCTCTCTCTCTCTCTCTCTCTCTGCGCGTATACGCTTTCGCTCTATATCCCTTTGACCGGACCGGTGTGTTTTTAATACGAAGACTTATTCCAAATTCGATTATAACGTTATAATATATGATTGATTTGAAATAGCACGCAGCGTGGAGCCGGAAAAGATATAGTAAAAACATACATATAGACGGAACATTAACCGCGAACAGACATTACACGCTTACGATATATGAGGGGGAGGGGGGGCGGGGGTGAGGTCCGGGTCAAATTGTATCTCTTTTTCGATGCATGCATTAACGGTCTTCCATCTGCATTATTCATTTATCGTGTACCGAGTGTATACTGTGATTATAGGTTGTTATCGATTTAGATGCACGTTATTGTCAACTTTATTGAATGCGTACACACAAATTATATGAACTGATATGATATTAGTAACAGGATTCGAAACGCTTCTGAAAGACTTTACGAAATTGATTATTTATAATATAAATAATAATATTTAATATTTTTACGATGATAATATGCTATATTTGTTCAAAATATTCTTTGAAAACAATCAATTTGTCTTCTCATCTATCATTATCTTTTTTTTTTTTCAAATCGATTATCCGAAAATCCGTTTATCAAAGAGGATCAGTTCTTCAATTATAATCGGTTTTGATAATCTAATTTTAATCGTAATTTACACAAATTTTTTTTCCCTTTTTTTTTGTTTAATTTACGCGTCTTACAATTAGTCATAAGGACAATATTCGCACCAGAAAATATATTCGAAGACAAAAATTCTATTGGTTGCATACTCTTAATTAATGGCGAATCTTATTTCTCAATCTACTTTACGGAAAATGAAGTTGGATGTCACCAGCTAAGCGCACGAAAGCTGCAATCAGCCGCCAGCATCAGATCTTACATCCTCGAGGGCTGACAATCTAATGTAATTTACTTCCCATCTAACGCAATTAAAGCGCACTTTGAGGTGTGGCGGTACGAGAAATTAGCAGTGAACTTCGGTTTACCGATAAACTTCCTCGTGAAATCGACACCGTCGTCGTCGTCTCGTTTCGCCGTCGTAGCGGAATTTTGCGATGCTTACTAAGCGAGCTCCGAAATCCCATAAACTCAAGCTTCAAGTCACACTTCACTTAAATTTCTCATACTTTGTCGCAAATATCGCCTACATTATGTATACGTGTACATTATCGCGTGTTCTCAACGAGGCGTTGTCAGAGCCAAGAGATAAATCGCAAGGAGAGAAATTTAAAAACATGCATCCTTTCTTGAATCGTTTTCCTTTTTTTCCTTCAACATTTCTATGAAGTTTCGTCTGTTAGGACTTATTTCTTCTCGTGCAAATAAGGGCGCGCATAATAGAAAAGCGTATAAATAAATCATCGGAATATCTGCGCGATATATAAAGATATCACATACCCCACTCGTTCTTTATATATGCATAATACATCAAAAACTTTGCAAAGTGAAATTGTGTGGAAAACACGATGAGATACGACAAGTCTCGTTCTCGAAAAATAGAAAACGTAACAAAATTATGAGAAAAACAATGCGAGTATTTGGTTCACTGTCATGTTCAATCTTACCGTACATCGCGATGGAATCTCGATCGGTCGATTCGAAGAAACGTATAAGGACGGCGCGCGTGTCTTTGAAGAATTGCGTGATTATTGGTGTCGGCAAGTCTTCGGCGGAGTATCGTCTCTCTTCCTCTCTTCCTCTTCCTCGCGCGCGCATTTCTCGAGTAAGCGTTCGCGCGTTATTCGAATGCCGAAGATTTTAGATGCGCGCCGCGCGAGCTTTCGATACCGAGCGGCTGCGAGTGCGAAAAGATAAAGCCCGGGGCGGAAAAGCGACGGTGAATCGGAAAAGCGGCGACGCGCGCCACCCTCGCCATCCCCGGGGCTTTGATATACGACTGTTGGACCACCCGCCTCCCACACCCTCTACGCCCTCGCTTTTCGCCGTATCGCGCTGCCCCGTGACGACTACCAATAATCGAACGTTATTGCGTTACCTTGCCAAAGCTCTTCGACGGTCGCGACACGTGTATGCAGCGAAAGATAGCGGGGCCATAAACCGCTAACGTATTCGCGAATCGTATGCGATTCTCGTCGCATGGCACACGCGTCGTCGAGCGAACAACGCTTACAAACTGCGAAAGCAGGCAACTAACGCGTTCCTCGACTTCATGAATCGAAATAGTTGCTCCAATACGTGCTCTACAACCGCAGAAAGAGAGAGGGAGAGCGAGTTTGGCAGGATCAAAGAAATTATTAATGAAATCTGCAGCCGGTTATGTGTTGCGTTCAAGATGAACAGTTTCCATTAATTTTGGACAACATCTTTAATACAAAATTTATCATAATATATTCCCTTATTAGATAGGATCTTATTGTATCCACTTCTCCATTGTTTTTTGCGTGTTATGATAATAGCTTTTGTTTTGCAATTTTTTTTTTTTTCACGTTATTACGTTTTAACGCTCCTTGGTTCGCTTACTTTGGCGGCAAGGATCTATCTCAGATGCCTGAGTAAGCTTACGTCGTCTAAAACCGTTTTCAGCGATTTATAGAGCGTGAAAAAAAGTGTGACGCACTTGAGTTACGAACTAAAGGAATTCGAATTCTACCAGTGGCTCGATATTGCAGTTCGTTCGACTCGCGTAGAATGTCTGTGGAGTATTGGTACAATCGTCTGCATCTTGCGTGACACGTCTGTGCTAAAATGCGGAAACGTTCGCGCCAGTCAAACTCTTCGCAAAGATATCGTGGATTTTGCGAAAAATTAAAAATTTATTTAATAGAAAATACAATAACGATGGAGAAAAAGTAAAATTTGTAAGCGCACAATTTTAAATGATTTTTTTTCGAATTCTTTGATAAATTTTGAACGATATGGCAAGCATTGTATATAATTCGAATATAAATGCGACATTAAAGTGCTCTTACATACACGCACACATGCACACTTGTTCAATAACACGCAAATATAATTTATTATATAATTTACTTGTATAGTAAGAGAGTGCAGTTTTCAATTGCGAGGAAACGATTTGATATTCCCCTCGTCGCGTCGCGGGATTTATCATTCAGAAAGCGAGGCACATATTTCTGCGAGGGCGGCGTGGATTCTCGACGACTCGTCGAGTCGACGAGACTGTGTCTCGGAAATATTTTCTTCTCGAGGTTAGCGCACCCCGCGATTATCAATTTTCCCGTACCCGCGACACGTTGCCGTCCGTTGTCGACGTTGGCTCGCAAACCGTACGTTTGTTGCATCGCGCTGACAGCCAGAACGAACTTTAACGTGCAATAACGAGCGTTTGCGCCGACGTGGCGACACGCCGCCTAACGCGGTTGCCGCACGTTGATGGATTAGATGTGGGACCGACGTATGACGGATACGTCGCGAGGAAAATGCGATTCGAATTGCGAAATGCTGGCGTGTGGCTGGCGAGAAGTATCTTGACATACATACGTACATAATGTATACATACATATATCGAACCTGGAAATCATTAACTCTTTTCGAATTTATACTCGGGTCCACAGGGACCGAGATGATACATTTTTTTTTTTTTCAGTTTCTTTCGTGTATTTAAAATAGCACCTATTTTTTGAAAATTTTTTCAATCTTGTATTTCTACGCATCTTAAGAGATCTTTGTTAAGCAGATATTAATTAATCGACTGTTTGATCAATTAATAATATTTAATTGATGACATATTTCAATTAACGAAGAGACTGACTTTTGATGTGAAATATATTTTAATTATAGAATAAGCTTTAATTTTGAAGCAATTTCTCGAATTTTCTATGAGAAAATACGCAAATTCTCGTTTCGTTTGCGGCGGGTAATGAATTTTTACGATGAAAATTTGTTTCCAAAACACACAAATTTATATGTATATATACATATATTATATAGATATATATGTTTTTGTGTTTCGAAAACAATTTTTACTTCATAAAAATTCATTTCCCGCCGCAAACGAAACGAGAATTTAGCAAACTAGATATAGTGCTTTTCCGGAGATTTAAAACAACGGTGTGCAAAAGCTCATGAATGCGAGTAACGCGATTTGTGCTGGAAAATAGAAGGGGAAAAATGTGGGAAATCACGGCAAGGAAAAATCGAAATCGAATCAACGTAATAGTAATGCCACGCGTGAAATTAGTTTTCAGCGCGATGCGCGAATCGTAATCGAATGAATATCGATCGGTATCAGAAGGAACCGCGCATTGCTCCATTCGTAGTAATTACCTCTACGTACAGTACCTATATTGAGAGAAGATAATCGATACGTCGAGATGTCTCTCCTGCGAATCACAAGAGCTTATAAATAAATAGGAGCTAATTTTCTCATACATTTCATATTTTGCTCATAATATGCGGATACTTCCTCTTCCTATTTTACGAAACTGAAACGTGGTTTTGCTAAATAAGCTTTCGATATAATTATTGTCACACAGATTATAATACGTTAATGCACACACATATTCACGTCAATATCCCCTAGATAGATATTTAAAGCAGAAATATGATTTTACCCCGTCGCGTATATCAGAATTGATACAGCTTAAAATAGCTATCTAAAATGTAATCTCAGTACACATAAATATAATAATACTATAGTATTAAATAATGATAAAGTTACCTTATGTATTGCATATATTGGGAAATTTAAAAATTCACTAATTATTAACAATACACATAATTTTCATTAAAAATAAATATTGGATAATTTTAGAAATTGTGACAGTAACAAGTTTTGGACAATTTGAATCAATTGCATGTTTAAATAAAGTGAGCTTTTCGCTTTTTTGGCAATTAATTTAATTTCTATGAATTTTATTATTTTATTTACGTTATTAGCAATACTGTGTAATTACTCTAATGTCTCTCACACATAATTATTCTTATCATAATTTTTGTGTTTAGATAGTAGCGCGCTCCATTCCTCCCACCCTCCTACAAGTTGAATAATTGAAAATGTGTGTTGGTACTGCCATGATAATATTTACACGTGTCAAAATTTCATTTCCATAGTTCAGTTTCACCATTCGATTATCATACCCTATTGGATGGCGATCTCATATTGATGATATCATTCCTTGTATCGATTTTCGCGATCAAATAGTAATTCGCTTACCGGGTCGTATGAATCGAATGACTGGAGGTAGAATAGATTAGAATAGATGCATCAATGGCCAGCCAAAGGATATAATGTATTCGATGGATAATATATTCAATCTTTTTTACAACTACAAGAGATATTGTTTTTAATTCAGATTTATGTTTAAAATATTAAGAAAAAAACAAATAACATTATTATTTTTTATGAATAATCGCTTTATATATATATGCATAGTTTAAAATCATAATTAATAAAACTAATATAATTATAATTTTATTTTTAAACAAGATTAAAGATTAAATTTTTTTACAAAATTATATATAAATATCAATAATAAAGGGTCTAATAATCTTTGATTATATATATTATATTTTATTATATATAAACATAAAATCAAAAGAAATTCTTTATCGATTTACTCCTCCAAGCCTTCGACCGTGACATTATACATTGCCAATATCTCTACTGAAAACGCCATTCGATCGCCAGTGTCCTTAATAATGGAATTTGTTATGCCTGGCAGCCATATGTTTCGCCATGCGGTCTGGAGTAAATATTAAGCGCATACTTTAGCGCCTCTGGCAACTCGCCCTGCGGCAGTCCTCGCGGCTCGCTAAAATCCCAACGTCACTGATGATGCGGTACGATGGCCGGTGGCGCGACCGTTGCTGCCCCCGAAATCGATTTTGTCGAAATCGAATGGTCAAAATGCAGCAAGCGCTCGGTACGCTTTTACCACGTAACTAGATGCGTCGAAAAACCATTTGACATGTTTTTTTTCCTTCCCCCCCCCTTTTTTTTTATCTGTCTTTTTCGAGCGGAGAGAATCAACCATATCTCATGCCGCATGATGATTTTTCCATCCCCGTGTGTGATAGACAGCGTTTGCATAAATAATATGAAAAATATCGGTGACGTACTGTAGCCGCACGCAAGGGGAACAGAATTTTTATCGCATAATGGGTTTAATATAATGTTCGCGAAGAATTCCACGGTTTTTCATCGGTTTCCGGATTCCGTGATAAATTTAATCCTCAACGCTTTGTAACGTCGTATAACATACATATACTGGAATGAAGAGAAAGAAAGGATAAGGAAAGAGAAAAGCAATTTCAAGGGATAATAGAAATAAAAATATTAGAGCTACCATGGATATCCGATAGGTATAAGAGCTTCTTGTCAGGAATATTCATTGGCACGATTTTTACAAGTACCGGTAAAATAAACTTTTAATAAAGTTGTATTTATATATATATATATATATATATATATATATAACGGATAAACTGCTCAATCCAGTTACAGAAAAACTGTAACTACATGATGTCAGAAATGTCATATAATTTCCAATTATCGGCGACATAATTGTCAATGCCAATAATAATATATAATTAATAATTTCTCGAAAGATTCTATACAAGATTCCTCCGAGATACATTCGTTTTATATTCTTGTATAAAGTTTTTCTCTAAAGTCGTTACATTTAACTCTATATTCCATTCCATTCGTATATTCGATTTGACATATCGTCGTCAATGACAGTTGCTTCGATATGTTTTTTTTTTTATTTAAAAAGAGAGGAAAACGATATTACGTTTTTACGTCAATCCAGAGTAAAACTATGTTGTTATTCATCACCATTTATTTATTTTTCATCCATTACGATAAAATTTCGGTCAGTCACCGCGATGACCCCAAGCGAACCTGTTGGCCGATGTATATGTTATAACGATCGTTGTATCTTCCAACGATAAAAAAAAAAATCAGGACCATGTCATCCATGTTGTCTATTCATCCTGCTTGCCTCGCGAAACGCCAGCCTTCATATCGAGATAAATAATTTCATTCAACCGACGAGCGCGCTGTTCCCGATCATATGTACACTGATAAATGAATGACGTGAGACCTCCCCCTCCCCTCTTCTTCATATATACAAAAATTACGTATGCTTATCGTATTATCGAATTTTTACGTGATCTAAATTCTAGTTCAATCTCTATTGTTGTTCGTTGTGCATTGTCATTTCTTATTGCGTACATTCTTGCCTAAAATCATCGACAAAGAAGAGCTAATACTTACATTATAACTTAGATGAAATCTTCTAAATGTAATATTTAAGTAAAATTACTTTAATTGTGTTATCTGTAGTATTAAATATTTTGAGATTCGTTTTCCCTTTTATTTTAATTTTTCCAAATTACCATAAGATCGTCCCAGAATCAAGAGAGATAATGCGTAAGGTGTCGGAGAAGAAGCTCGACGTAAAAATAATGATCCGCTTCGCCCTCGGATGTCCAGCTTCGCTTCACGTGTGCGGCACGGTATTGAAAATCGCGATACAGGGACACGCGGACATCGGGAGGAAGCGAGAGAGGGATTGAGCGAGAGGGTAAGAGGAGAAAAGGGCGGGAGGGGGGGGGAGGGGAAGAGGAGCGGCGAAGAGGACGAGTCACAAAGAGAGGCGATCGGGGATGGAGAGGAGCGCGAGAGGTGGTGAGAGGGCGAGTATCGCGATACTCCATCGGACAGAAATCGATACAGGGACGGCCGGGGTAACCGAGTGCGAGGGGGGAGAGAGAGAGGGGGGGGAGGGGTCGGGTTGCCAGCCGGGGGTTTCTGTATTTTTCGCGAAAGCATTACGAACTCGTCCGCAAATATCTCCGGCGCATGGCTCTCAGCTATGCTCGGGGATTTGCGCGACAGCTATGCCGGATGCGGCTCTTCTTCGCGATTTCCCCGTCGTAGTGTCGCGACACCGGCCGTCATACATTCAATTTCGCCGAAATTAATTCTCGACGTGTCATAGATCTCGACGTGTCTCTCGAATTATCGTCGCGATAAACCGACGCGATAGAGACGCGTATACTTTTGTATCAACAAACCTTCGATACATCTTTCCAAAGTGTCAAAGACTCGATCCTTCTCCTCTTGTTTATTTTCCATCTCTCCTCTCTCACGATTTTTTTTTCTTTTTTTCGTTGAGGAACAATTTCGAGAACGGGATAGAGATCGGCGTTTGGGCGCAACGCGCGCGCGAAGTTTTCCACCCCGTGCCGGATGAGAACCACCATGTGCTCTTCGCCACGTAGTGTTGGCAGAGTGCTCGTGATCGATTACTCGTCATCCGCGCGCGATGTCCCGAGTTCGACGCCCACCGCCCGCTGCCAAACCAAACGTATTCCTTTCTTTTTTCCTCCTCTCTATTTTTTTTTCTCGCTCCCTCTCCCGCACACATTCGTCCTCGCTCCTACCTTCCACGTGGTCATCGACCGTGGACGGAGCGTGGTGGTGCGCGCGACGTAGATGCTCACCGCGAAACGGACGCGTTTTTCGCCTTTTCCCTTCACCAACGACTGGAGACGAGTTATTCTGCAAGTTCACGAAGCGTCAAATCGGAGTCACTTTCCCCGAACGTTCGCGCTCCGATGGAGGCTACGAATTTTTATTCTGTCTGTTCTACGCTCGCGTGTTCGTGAAAAGAGAGACGTGGCAATATTGATAAAAATGCGAAGATGCAAGAAACGCATTCGTGACACGTCGTTTTTGCGTCTCTCTCATCGACCCACTTTGCATATTGAAATTGTATCTCCCGAAAACTTTGTGCGATTCTTAAAAGATGCGAAACTTCCATTTGCCTACATTTTCTCTTATGTATATTTTATTATTGGGCGAAGAAACACTTTTGTCATAATTGAACGATTCACCGAACAATTCATCAAATGCTCATTGAACGAACAAACTTGCTTCCACCTCCGTAAATATAGCGATAATATTATCGCGGACAAACTTTATTTCCCTCGTCCCATTACGCGAGACAGTTTAATTAAGTAAAATAAGATGGAGAAAAAAATTTTTTCTCTATAGTAACAATTTGTGCGAATCGTTTTCTAACTCGGCAAGTATTTCGCCAACATTGCGGAATAACTCATTGTCGCGAAGGGGGAGTGTTGCCGAGACCGAGAAGTTTATAATGAGTGTGACTTGCTACCAAAGTTTTGCCGAAACTTTCAAATATAGTCTCTGCTTCAAAAGTCCATTCAAATCATTGCCGATCCTACGCTAATGACTCCAATAATCAACATCGGAAGAACGCCGACATGCGTAATTGCTCGAGCAGGATTTTATGTTAACGTTAGACTTACCGATCAGTAGGAGCAGCAATAATGTCGACTCCATTCCCAAAACCCTAGTGTAGTCCAGATGTAATCAGCTCAACACATTCTTGAAACTCTCCTGAAACAAAGTATGCAGCGAGAAGATTAGAGAGATAAGCTCTTAATCCAGAGTTTCCGGTAATTGATCGAGAGCGAATAATTGAATTGAAAGCGCAAAACTAAAAAGAGATTAAGCAAACGGTTTCTAATCCGCTAATGTTATGCGCGCGCTTTTGAAGCAGGTAGAATTTTTGCTTTCAGTTAAGCGCTTTATTTTTCATTCAGTTTCAATATGTAACGAGAAAATCATAGCCATCGCATAAAAAAAAATAAAAAATACGTAGTAATCATGAATCACATATAACGAAAGTAGTACATCGGAATAATAACATTTCATGAATTTGAAGGGAATTCCTTAATTTTGCATGCTCATGATAATTTAACAATGTTCAGCGTGTAGGAATGCGCGATTCGCGCGAAAGTGTCAAGAGACAATTATTATTATATAATTACATGCGCAACCGGACAGCTCTTACACGCATATACACACATAGATGCGCTCGCTCGCGCGGAGCTATGATAAAACGCTCGGTTTGCGACGTCAAGAACATATGTAGCGCGCGTTACGTCAAATGGTTCGAGCGTGGATCGATGGCCAAAGTCGGGCAGAACAATGGTAAAAGGGCAGAAAGATAGAACGCGGCGGCAAGGGATTGTCGGATAAAACGTTTCGGCGACGAGGCTTGGGTGTAGGATTCGGGGCAGGGATATGGTGGATGTAGCGAGGGGAAAGGAGGGAGAGAGAGAGAGAGAGGAAACGTTCCCGTACCGGAAGCGCAACGGCGGCCATTTTTCACGGTGCGGACATCCGTTTCCGGTCCACGATCACCACGAAACACAAACAAAAATGGTGGATTCGGGGCGAAGACGAGGACAGAGGAGGGCGGGGAGATACGGAGCGAAAGAGGAAAATGGGAAAGACGGAAATCAAGTGCCGTGAGACAGAGGGGGTCGCGAGGCGGAAAAAGAACGAGCGGCTTGACGACACGACGGCGGTTCTGTCGTCCATTGGAAGTTTTCTCTCTCTTTATCTTTTTGGGTTTTTTTTCTTTTTATCATTTTCTCTTTCGCCATCTCCGTTGCCATCGCCTCGTTGCGTTTACGTGTCACATGTGTAGAATACTCCTCAATCATTCAGGGTGTATCTTCAAGATTTTCTTCAGCTTTAAAAGCTTTTTCCTTATGCGCTAACATACGCGAGATCGAAAACTTTTACGACGCTTAGCAGTATCGGTGTATCGGCCTTATACTTTCATCTCTGAACTGTCTTTTTAGATCCATACTTCAATCACTATCGCAGCGTTCAAGTTAAAACTCGAAAATCATGAAAGTATGACAGGGAATGAAGGGAAAAGAAAAACACGACTTTTTAAGTAGCAAATATTAACTTCAATCTTACTTTAGTTGATTCTTTGTCTCGTTGTAAGATTAAAACTCTCGAAAGTGGGCAAAGAAACTATGAAAGTAAAGTCAATATTTTAACGAATGCGTTCGCAAACTCTTATAAAAAATGGAACAAAGAATAGCGATTAGATTGTGAGAATATGCATTTTACACATTTTAACCCGTTATACGAAAAAGCAAGGAGAGAGACGCGCGGGGAGATAAAAGCATCTTGAGCGGTAATAATCCGAGTTTCGCGGATATAAGGTAGTCGTCTTTGTGGTTCGACGCCAACGAGAACACACCCGGCCATCCTTGCCAATCTCCGCCCTCGCCGTTCTCAATTTCCATCGCTCTCCTCGGCGTAATAAAGCCTCTTTGTCTTCCAGAGGCCGTCGGCGACGGTCTCCTCTCGCGGTTCGCGCCAAGCGTCGTGAAACGAGAGAATGGAAATTTACTTTTCTAGGACGGGGCACGTCTTCGAGCGGCCCCAGGTCGATTACCGTATCGGGCGACAAGGACGAATGAGCCCGGCGTAACTTGGCACCGATCCGGGCACAAACGAGCTTTTGAAGTGCACCTTCTCGATATCATAACATGAGCTTGTCAAGAAGATTAAGATAAGCGACATGTGAGGGATTGTGGAATTTCTTATCAAAACCCCAGGGAAAAGGAGGGTGGAATTTTATCATTTGTCTCCCCGATTCAATTTTTATCGAACTAAAGATTTCTTAAAGTCAAACGGTTTGGTCTTTTCTAATTTAATTCAACAAAACTCTTCAATTTTCGAAATATTAATCAGAACATATTTATTCGAATCAAAGCAAGAGATTCCCAGTCTTTTCAAAGCGGCCTGATTAAAAAAAAAAAGTTGGCGTAAAGTTCTTTGAGTATCTTCTAATTTTCGGTCTTCGGGGAGTAATTCGGTTTAAGCTGGCACGAGCAATTCCGCAAAAGTTGAACGGCCGCGCGCGCGCGCGGTAAGACAAGGACGGGCAAGAGTTATGCATTATGATTCGCTCCGTTCCCTCCCTTGCAACCCTCCGGCGCCAACCTAATAACGTCACTTGTTGCACGAGCCCCCCTCTGACCCCCACACTAACACCGGCGGGCTCCTCTCGCTTCCTCTTGCGCGAAACTATCGCCCACCCGGCACGGCAGTCCCGCGTCTCAAGGATACCCTCGTCTTATGAATTTCATTTATCTCGAGCGCCCGCCGTAAATGCGCGTACGCGTGCGAACCACACGTATCCGTTCTGTGCGTGTGTATATATGCGTGTTGTGTGTGTGTTTGGCGATGTTCTCTCGCTCACGAACCTTGGAACCGCAATGTCGCATATACGCGAATCCCGCGTCTCTGCATCAACGAATGAAACAGGCTTGTCCTTTATATGCGGTCATTAATCTAACACGACGTTGCTCTGTCGCCCTTAGATTCGTTTCACGATTCGAGAGATGCGGACGGCGGATTTTCCGGCGAATTGTAACAGTAAAAGAGGTGCCGCGAGAAATTAAGTAATAAGGGAGGGGGGGAGGGTGGGGATCAAACCTACATTTTTCTTCTTCATTTATTTTATAGATGAAAGAACGCGCTGTCACGTAACGTATGTAATATCGGCACACGTTCTACCTCCGGCTATAACCGCAATTTATTAGGACAGAAAAAAAAAAATTGACACGAAACGTCCCTGAGATCTCGTCGCACTTTCACAGCCGCAGCCTGCAATTCTAAATTGCATACTGATAATTTCGCGATATGACAGCTTTTAGCAAGAGGTTCATAACTATTCGATCAACGTTGCTAGAAATGGCGCGTATCGAATAGTTTCATCCAACTACGGGAATACCATGCTGAAACGAATCAATTTGTTCGAGGAATTTTTTAATTAAACGTTCCCTTTCTTTACTTCGTTACGCGTGCGGCCGGCCAATGCGTGACTCGCTTACATAGTATACGGCATTACATGTATGAATGCAGATCGAATTCGTATGCGTGGGTGTGTGTGAGTGTATGTTATAAATGGAATAACGAACGAGACAAATATAGAAAACACAAATTTTTAGCCCTGCAAAGAAAAATATGCTTGAGAAAAATTTTATAGCTATTTATTATTCAATCTTTATTACACTGATGACAGGACAAAAATGTCTCATTCGTTCCACTTATCCTACGACAATAAGCGATGTGTCTCAAGATTTGACAAAACTTGGGGAAGAATATATATACCATCAATTATTTTGTCGGTTATTAACGCGTTTACAAGAGATAATTCGATTGATGCATGACGAGAGTCGTAAAATACACGGCAGTGGTGAAATCACGTCTCGCGAGAAGGCGCGGGGCGTAAAGGATTAACAGTAAAGCGAGATTGTTCGAATGACTTTGCGCTCTTTGCGCGTCGGCCACCCTCCATCGTGGGCGCATCGTTAACGAAACTTCGCTGGAATTTCAGCGCGCTCATTCCTCACCGCGCAATCACCGCCATATATCACGAAAACCGCACCAAAGTATCAACCCGACACGTCTGCTCGTTAATGCGGAAACGATCTCAAGTACACTGTCGCGCCAAGGATCTATCAAAGATGGTCTTGCGATACGTTATTGAAGATTCCGAATTACAGATTGATTTATAAGCAATTAATAATAATTCTTGATAAAAAAAAAAATCTGCGTAAAAGTGCAGAGTGGAATTGGAAATCTACGCTCCTTTTAAAGGAAAATTGTTATAAAGAACTTAGATTTTACGAATGAGCGTAAAATATAAAATTGTTTACTATCTCCGATTAAAAGTGCTCCTGCTCTGAAGCGAGTTACGTGGTTTCCGGAAAAAAAAGAATAAATAAAAAAAAAAAAACAAAGCGAAAGGAAAGAAAAACGAGCAAATGAAATGTTCTTGATAATAGGAGCTCCGAGCAATTTTAATCGAATCGAAAGCAACGAAGCCGCGGGAGATGTTCTGATTGTAATTCGATAAAGTTTCGCTCACGCTCGTTACATTGTCAGATCGCATAAAACATAAATTCGGACGTTTCGGTGTTTAACGAACGCGAGAAAGAGAGGGGCTTCGGCCGCTGGTTACTGGAAATATCGCGGTACCAGTGTTTCACCACGGGAAAAATAATCGACTGCCGGCTGTCAACGTGTGCTTGAATTGTAGGCAATAATAGCATCGCTGGTACGCGGGATTAAAAGCGACGGAAAAACTGCGCCGCACTCGAGATATATCGCTGCCCGATATATATATTTTCGCGCTAAGCTTTCTGTTTTCATGCAATACCGCAGAACGCGGTTCAGTCGAAAACCGTTATATTTCGACGAGCCCCTTCCGGGGCGTGCTAAAAAATGCAGGGATTGTTTCCAAAAAACAAGTATTTAAATTCATTTTGAGAATTTCTCACACGGTTTCGTCATTTTCGAAATAATATTTCCTCGAAGTATTAACGAAGGCATTTCGTATTCTCGAAAAATCGAAATAAGAGAGAGAAAAATCACGAAATGTCAGTTATAATTACAGAATTCATACATTATCCTTTATTAATTTTTCAGGCTATTGCTTATTCTGTTTTTCTATTTTCTAAAATTGCTTTTCTATTTTCTATATAGCCTCAAATATCTCTAAAAGTGACATTGTCAAATAATAATATTTCGGTGAAATGAATTTTCGATGCTTTGTTATATTTTTTAGTTCCGGAATTTCAATTTTCTGTAGCTTTAGGTGTATATGTGCATGCGGGCATGCATGCATGCATCTGTATATGTGTACGTGCCCGCGTCCATTTAAAATATAAATAAAAGATTTATCTTTTATATTTCATGACTGCGCGTAAAAAATATAAGTATTAACGTAATATTTATAAAAAATATTGCGACTCTCTTGTACTATTCGCGTACACATATATAACATACTTGTAATTGATTTCTTTTGTCTAAATAATGAATATTAAGCCTTGCCTATTGTTCCAAAAGTTCATTTACATATCTATAGCCCGCGCAACTTTTCCGTCGTAAAGGAGAACGGTAGTCATTATGAATATGTCCCTTTACTCTTCCTTACAAATGCGAATTAATTCCAATGACTTTAAAGTTTTAATATTCGTCGAAACATTCGAAAAGAAAAAGCATTCTTTGCAAAACGTGGATTAAAGATGTAATAAGCGTATAAAAACACTCATTATGCATTGAAAATACGTTTAATGCCACGGAAGACATCAATATATCAAAAGAGCTTTCGTCGCTTTTCAATCTGCGTTACGAGTTCTGCGCACAATGTGAATTCATAAACGACTCCGAGGCGAAGAACGAGGGTATTTCTGCGTAATACTGTGCTTTCTGCTGAAATACAATCGCGCAATTAACACTCCTGCTTCGTTAACAGCCTCTTTATAGATGGAGAAGGGAGTATCGAAAACATACCCTAACATTCATCGTGACCGAGTATAATTTTTCGAGTGAAACAGAAGACTAAGAAAAGATCGCAAATGAAATCAGAAATAAGATTGTATACGTTCTTTCGTTTTAGTGTCGAGCAATCGTTATTCAAATGTCATGTTTATTTATGTTTCAAACTTATGTATATACACAAAAGTATTTATATCTCATACGTACCTTTTATATGTATAATATTATATTTTACTTCATATAAAATTAAAATAAATTAAAATCAAACAGACATATCCCTTTAAATGCATTAGCTTATGTTAATTGCTACCCTGCTAAAGAAAGATTATTAATTGCTACCCTAACGAAAGATTGCATCAAGCTGTTAAACAAACATTCGTCTGACGTATAAGTATCTTTATTTTTCCTCCGTGCTTAATTTTTTTTCGAATAATCGAGAAAAGCAGACGAAAAGGAGAACAAGAAATAAAGCGAAATGAAAAGAAAGCAATGACAGAGAATAAGACAGGGAGCGGTGATGCGGTGGATATAAACGAGAATAGAAGGAATTGCGCGGGAGAACGTTGAAGGATGTACCAACGTCGTTCCAAAAGGATAGATCGTTAAGCTACTGCTGAATGGAAGGAGCGGGGGAGAGACGTCTTCCCTTTCTGTGTGGCTCTTCGCACGGTCTTTTCTTCCGCCTGTCTCCCCGGCCGACTTTCCGATTTTCTACGTCGTCGCGAAGAAAGGATATTGTTCCGCCCACAGTATAGTAGCGATGCGACGGAGAGACAGCCGTGAATGAAAAAAGGGGATATCTCTCATTGAGAATTTTTCATCAACCCGTTGCCAAAGTGCTGATTAGCGACAACCAAGCCGATGAAATTGTTTTCGGCGACTCGTTTCCCGCGACGCCGAAATCCGACTTCGATCTTCGAAATTCAATTTGAAGGACCTCGAGCAAATCAGTCAATATCCGTAACATTTTTGCTGGATCAGCTGATCGAGCGAGTACGATAATCTAAATTGTCCAACATTTTCGCCATCAATAGCATTCATATATAAATAATAATGAGAGTCGGTTGGTTGATATCCCATAAATATATAATAGATATGATGTTTCATCAAAAGTTATAATCCCGAAATTCAACGGTCAAAAGTTTTGTTATTTTGGCGCCACGTAATGCTTTATCGATATCGTAGTGTGTACAAAATGTAATACGACTTATATAAAGCGTTCCAGAATTATCGTTTATATTTTCAAGCACGAATTGCGTCACGAGATCGAGTATTAAATATCTTATTACTAAATTTTTAAAATCTCCGTTAAAAGAATACAATTTTTGATAGTACAATGTTTTTTAGAATTAGACTTTATTCAATTTTTTTCTTATTTAGTACACGCCCGACGTAAAAACTCAATGTTACAATGAGTAATTAATAATGGCATAGATAATATCGGAATCAAATGTAAACGCATCGATAAATTATCCATCTTATTATAATATTAATCCATAAACAAATTACTCATTAATTAGTAAGTATATTTTATGCTGCAGTAAATTGTGGAAACTGTTGTTGCTGCATCGGTTACTGTCTATAGTTCATTATCATTTCATGTTATTAAATTGCCTGCTTCAATATCGTAAAATCTCAAAATAGCCAAATATTTATTCCGTGAAAATTTTGCGCAGCGATATGGAAAAATCTAATTTCTCTCTGAATGCTCGAAAATTATGCCTATAATTGAGTTTTACATTATTACATATTATATATAAAAAGAAAAACTTGAAAACCTTTAATTTTTTAATTAAAGTATTTTTTTTTTTTCACAATTGGAGGCAACTTTGTTTTTTCTAAATTTATCAAATTTTTTTTTTTTTTACAAAAAGATTACATTTTATACTATAAATTATATGAAATGCATTTAGAGTCTTAATAAATTCAAATTCTGAAAAATGTAATAGCTTTTCTGTGCCCAATATTCCCTCCTATTATTTTTTATAATAATTAGTATTCCGATATGCAATCTGCATTTATAATCAGCATTTTAATAAATTTATTAATAATATTATATTGATCAATCAATATAGACCAAGATTGACCAATCAAGCTGTACCATTAATACATTACTCAGCTACGTTGCTGTGCATTACGAACATCACAGACCATGTAATTGTTGCATCATCAAATAGTTAATAAGCATGATTATAACATTGTCTATCGATTATTGGCTAAATCGAACTAATCATTTTTTTATTCTCAAATAAATAGAATAAATGGAAAATTACTTAATTTATCTTATCATTTCAAAAAAACATATATTTGTGTTAAAAAAATCTCTCGTTTTAAACTTTTGTAAAAGTTTGCTGTTGAAGTTACCCGTCCGTTATGAGATTACGCATAAACACGAATGTTTTCATAGTTTCGACCATTTTTCCTTTCCAAATGGTTTATTCAAACAAGGAAGAGATTAGAAAAGTCGTCTAGGAAGAACAAACATCAAGGAAAATATCTCAGCAACTTGGAGAGGCTATTATCTAGGTAAATGATCTTTGTGCATTAGCATCTTTAGAAACAATCACGTTACGATTCCGATTTACCTCTCGTCTCATTCCACGTACATTCTACGTTTTATTAATTTTTCCCCCAGGATTCACTACAATATTTATATAAATTTGCTTCCTCGGAACGGAACGTTTTCCCGACGTTATCCATCGAATCGCGATCAGCTTTTCGCCACTTCAGAATTTATCCGACCGGAAATTAAACCTGCCGCTTGGCCGATCCGTTCGTCTTTCTCGCTTTATCCCGCTTCCGGACTGCGGAAGCGGATCCTCTTCACGTAGCCCCTGACGAGATGGAAACGATCTCCGAGATCGAGTACCATGGAGTGACCAGAAAGTAATATCGTTGCGGGTATTGGCCTGTGATCGAGTCGATCTAGAATCTGCATCGCCGCTCCTCTAGTTATACCGCAGGTCTCAAGTAATATATCGGATGTCCGCGAAGATGCCGTACATACGCAAATGGCAAACCCGATGAGATGAAATGTAATTGAAGGATTATATTAACAGACATCATCTGATAACGTCATAAGTGATAAATTTGTCTCTTCCTTTAGCTTCGCTTAATCAATTCCCCCAGATTAGTATTTTCGAATGTAAAAAAAAATGTCAGCGAGCAAAAAACAAATTGTTGACAATCGCTTCTTCATATAATTTGATATATCCGCAATGTCCCATTTCCCGTTGAGAAAGACGAATATAAGTAACTCCGTTATACAACTTAAGTAAACTCGACGATATAGACGAGCGCTCAGAGCGACCGATACTCACGTGCGTATTTTCCGGTCGTAAAAAGAAATGAAAAAAGTGCGCGAAGCGCGTTTCCTCCGTCGTTTCATCGGCGGAGCCGCCATCGTTTACCCGCTGGCGAATAAAACCCCGTCCGTCTCCGTCGCTTCCTGCGGCGTTGTCGCGGAAACGGAAGAACGCGTATTCGGAAAAGTGGACGTCCATTACGAGCACTCGCGTCGCTCTGGATGGAAAATTCCCTGCCGTCGCCGGTACGCACTCGCTCACTCGCCAGGGTCTATAGACGTGTAAATGGCGTTAGCGGCAGAGGGAGATGACAGAGAGAGATAGAGAGAGAGAGAGAGAGAGAGAGAGAGAGATCCCGGGGACGTTAGCGGCACACAGAGAGAAGCTTCGCAGATTTATGTCCTATTCATTACACGGCGACACACCGACGTGGAGAGAGCGTTCGCGCGCTCTCGGGGCCCGCAAACTCGCCCGCTCTGCTTTCAACCCCCGTCCACGTCCGCTCCTACACCGCGCGGGCACCGATATGTTTACCGTGTTGCAAACCGGTGTTTGCTCGACGCGCATAGCACCGCTCGTGGCGAATTATGTATGTGTGTGTGTTTGTGTGAGGGGAGGGTTTATGTATATGTCTGTGCCACCCGTCGCGATGCTAACGTACGTCGGGTGGGTGGCGATACATTAATGACAGGCGGACAGACGTCGAACAGTTCGGCAATGTAAGAGCGCGGGGTCAGGGACGGGAGCACAGTCCTCCCTTCTTTTGATCAATCCCATTCGAGAAAAAATGAACTTGATGTAATTATATAAGATTGTATATAATCATTTATAATCAAATTTGATTTGTGGCGCCTATATGATTTTATTTTTATGTAATCGTATTTGGCTACATCTGTTTTCAAATACAATCAGATTTAGCCGAACATCATTGTATAAGATGAAATTATATTGCCCCATATTTCAGATTTAATTATACGTATTCAGATCATGTATCGCGCCAAAAAATTTTCGGATTTAATTATATATAATTAATATTAATAAGTTCATTTTTTCTCAGATATCGAATACAAAATTGATCTTAATTTAGGGAATCAGATTCTCATCGGTCCGGTGGACTTTTAAGATTGATTATTTATTATTATTTAAAAAATGTTATTTTTTTTAAATTGAATACTACAGATTTTGAACATTACTTTTAAAATTTATTTTTATTAAAATATATTTTTATGTATTTATAGAAAAAATTATAAATATTGTAAATAAAAAAAAATGAAAATTACAAGTAATTCGGGTTTTACAAGTATTAAATAAACCATTATTGATATCGCCAACATTAATTTGTTATCCCACAAGCAATTTCCTTCGGCAAACTAAATCGCATAGCAGGTATTTGATTATATCGGTGAAGCCATTAGCATTACCGGAATACAGAAACAAAGTGGCGCGATTGTCGCGATCGAAGCCGTATATTTAAGTCAGGATATTTACGTTAGCGGCACACAGCGGCGACAAAATCGAAAGACGTCCGTGCTCCAACATGCCAGCGTAAACGTTCGACGCCATTCGATCGGAGTTCGGTCGAATATTGCAAATTCGCCGCGTAATACAGGGTTTGCGCATACGCCCGCTCGTATATATACATGTACGAGTAGTATTCGAGGTTGCGCTGCGGTATCGTCGCGTTTGATGGCGTGGCCATTCTCGCTGAATTACGATGGAAGTGTGCACCGAGTGCACCCTTCTCCCCCCTCCCCCCCCCGTCCCACCCCCAGTCGCCAGCATCCTCTCGTCGCCGCCGGTGGTGGTATTCCCGGCTCGGTGATTTCCCGTCGCCTAACTATACGCGAGCGGAGCTTGCTCGGAACATCACATTACGGTCTTATCTGACTCGCAGTCTGACGAGAAAAAAAAAAAAAAATGGAAGAGGAAAAAGAAAGGGGAAGAAATTCGTATCTATACGTTCCGAGCAAGCGAAGGATATTCGCTGGATCGTCGCTGATTGCGACTCGATTGATTCGATTTTATCGCTTAAATTGTCGCGCCCTCGCGTAAACAAAAGTGTTAATTCGAAAATGAGATATAATTTTAATTAGGTTGAAAGATTCTAGTGCCCGTTATACACCGTGCACTCTTATAGTCGCGTGCAGAAGAGGATCCTTTGAACTATGACCTGCGAGAGATAATGACTCGTATTTACCGTCCCCTTTAATTTTTCCAGAGCGCGTGCTGGAAAAGATGAATCCTTGCAAAAGACGTTGCTTTCATACACGACATAACAAATAAAAAGGCGAGGGGGGAAAAAATGAGTCTGACATATCGCGGAGCTTATTTCGCTTTCATCGTGCCCACTCTGACCCTCCATCCAGTTTATTCTACTACCATATTCTCATATAATCTGTAGATTTCCTCTCTTATTTATCACGATTAAAAGTCTATACTCACTATGTGGATGATATATCAACGTAACGTATCAAATATTCTTATGTGAGTTTTTAATAATGGGGATCTAAATCTGTGACAGTTATTATTTCATTTGATATGAAAATATTTGATGTTGATGAATATTTGATGTGACGGTGACTTTAGGTATAGTGTGTATAGACCTTTATCCTCTAATTGTATTCTCCAATATACTTCGGCTTAATGTACCATTTATTCGTTTTATAGCTTTCTGTGTCGAGTCAAACTTAATTTACGGCTGACAATTAAACGATCAAGCGCGTGATAAAAACAGATTTGATGATCTGGTCAAAGCGTGCGGCTCTCGGCGTGCATTGATGATCTGTTTGTGAAAGATAAATGCCTATGGAAGCTTTAGCAGTCGTGTCGGCGAACTTTTATCGCGCGTCAAAAGTTCTCCCATTCCATCGGCGAACGGCGCGAGGCGGACGTGTGTTATCGAAGTATCGGATCACCCGATAGCAGAGAAATCGATAATGTCACACCCCCTACCGTATTAGCGGCAATCTCTTTCCAGGGAGAGGAGAGGAAGAGGTGTGTTTCGTTACATCCAGTTTATTAAGATTTGCAAAGTCCCTCGCTCTCTCGTAAACCGTTCCATCGTTAAGCGTTAAAATAAATTAGCTCCTATACGTTTGTGACATTAAAAGCTAAATAAATGTAGATGGAAAGTACGCGCAGTGTATATTTGACAGATGGTAGACAGCTGCACTATTAACGTAATCGCAGATAACCAACGTATATCGCACGGAAAACAAATATGACAGAGTTCGAATAAAGCAAACAGGCGACACGCGCAGAATATGAAAAACAAATGTTTAAATATTTACAAGAGATAAATATATTTGAACGCTTTCTCTCTCTCTCTCTCTCTCTCTCTCTCTCCCCCTATATGCTATCTTGCGCTACACCGTAGGAGTGAATCACAATTGCCGGATTTACAATCTTCGTGGATAAATTTATTCTCTTGCGGGGCGCATGTGAACTTGTCTTATATTAAAGCGCAATAAATTTCCATGCTGTAAATTTTACCAAACTTGGGCTTAATTCCGAAATGTAAGTTCATATCTCAAGCAGCTGCTGTTGCCTGACATTTCGACTGATAGTCAAGCCATAGAAACTGAAATCTTTAGGGGGTGACACTGATGTATCGTCCCGTAAATGTCGAGGAAGCTCTGTTGACTACATCTTGAGAGACATTCGCGACGATTAGACGAAAATGTAACGAGCGAGAATATTTTGACGGGCAAGAAAAGCCTCGTGTATGCGCGCCTACGTTTTTTTGACCCGCTATCTGTACCATGAATGTACAAAGAGGGCAGAGGATGGCGGGAGAGGATACGCATTTACATGCAAAAATCCGTATCGCGCTTGCTCCGGAAGATCGATAACGCGATAGGGATTCTTTTCCCGTCTCGCTATTTTGATACATTCGCGAATACGATGGACTGGCACTCGCTTTACAAAGAGCAGTTCAACGAGATATTATTGCGCTAACCAGAAAGCACGTTAATCGATTGCTACAACGTTAACGTGTCCGAGAGCGAACGCTCGTTGTGATATTCGACACTCCTGCCGCGCGATGATTCCTTTTACGTGCATCGCATTTCGCAAATTTACATTCGTAATCGTACGATGATTGGCAGCATTATTTTTCATTATTTTTAAGTGTATAACATGCATACATCCGTATCGGAATGGATCATTTCAGATCTGAGCTATAAATTATCTCTATAAAGTTATTACGCTTTGAAATTCAAGAATAAAATTATATTTAGATGACGGATTACACGTCTCGTTTTTCTAAAATGATAAAAAATCAATCTTCAACGTAAAAATGTACGTCATCGCATACGCGATCTCTTTTTAAAAGCCTTCGACGCATGTCACTTCGATAACGATAATCGACAAATGATATACCATGGATTGCGTGTTGGCGGTGTGTTGTCCGACCCGAATAATTCCCGTTCAACGCTGTAAAGTACAAAAGGCTAACATTTTGCCGCGCGTAATGCGAGAACTACATAGGTACGCCTACACACGTTGCCGGGCCATTGACTCTCAAACGTTGCGCACAATGAAATACTTTCGAATATTCCCCTTCCGGCAACCCTTTAAACGAACGAGTCACACGGACTCGACAACCGTTTCGTCCCTCCCGGCCCATCCCTCTAAATAGCACGGGTTTATCGTTACTGATGTGCCTGCGGAATCCCCTAAGGGCAATCATAAGGTGTTTATATTACGCAATGTGCGATTGCTGGGGGCTACCCTAATCGCCGAGGCCACGCGCTCGCGTGCGTGCATTGTGGACAAGATGAGGGTTAGACGCTTATCTTCATATATATACACCGTAATCCCGTTGAAACAGTGATTTAGGGACGCAAATACTATGCGCGGAATACGCCGGTGTAATAAATGACCGTTTACCGAGATAGGGTCCCGGCACTCCGCGCCTCCATTATCTCCGCAATAAGGGATCTTGATCGCCCCGAATACGCGTGGATCATTGAATCGATCAATTTCTCACATCGCATTATGCGTCGCGACAAATTGGCGTAATGGCAAGTGACATCTCTTGACTCTATTTTATTTGCGTTCTTGTTTTCTCTCTTTCTTATTTTGTTTTTCGTTTTTTTTTTTTTTTGTTTTTTTTCAATTTTGGCATCACTTATTGTGTATTTTTACACTTTTATATACCAAAGGGATTTCTTGCCATCTAATAAATAAATAAATAAATAAATTTCAATATTTCTTAATAATTTCTAAACGATATTAATAATTTATTTTTTAATAATATTAATATTTTACTTTGTGAGCTGCGCGCCGCGTTTTCGACAAATGTATGATGCTTGTGATTTAATACTGCTAAATTTATCATGCATGTTGCTAAAGATAAGCGCATTTTTAGAAATGTATTAGAATATATATATCCTGCTCTCCAACAACATACGGCAATAATAAATTGTGCTCTGCTTTAGCGACGTTACATTATATTGTTATGCCAGTGGTTATTATGCCGGTCATTGTATCAAGTTTATTATGATAATTATTTTGAATAACGTATGTGTAATATGCATATTTTTGACTTGTTAATTACTATAGACACACGCATCTCATTTAACACATTTTTAAATACTCTTCAAAATTATATATCTTTGATCGAAAGGAGGCTTTTGGATTTCGAAGAAGATTTTAAAATAAAATTCTCGCTATAAAATTCACAATTCATTTTATCTCTAATTTAAGCGCAGTTTATATCGTGCGTAATAAAATAAAACTTTAATGACGAGTGAAATGAAACTTGCTCGTGCATACGCGTAGCGCAAAGTTTCTTCTTATAGACACACGTTCACATTCGGTCGCCTCTAAATCCATCTAAAAAAAAAAAAAGAGAATTTGAAGGGTATTGGTAAGAGAGTTTTTTCAGACGAGCGAGCACATCGGAAATTGTTTCCGTGGCATAAATTCTTAGTGCGAAATTCTTCGGGGAATTAGGGTTTCCCGATCCTCGATAAAGATGCTGGCACCGGTGGAATATAAACTACGTAGTGAACTCCAACCCTCTCTCTCTCTCTCTCTCTCTCTCTCTCGGTGAACTCGTCGGGAAGAATACAGGAATGGTGAAGCCGATTGGATAAGGGATATTTCTAAGGCGAATTCTTCGGCCATCGCGAGTGTGACAATTCCGGTATTCTTATCGATACTCGCTCGTATAATGTTGAATTTGCTCGAGATCTTTCTCGTCGCTCTCTACTTTATATCGCTCTTCTAGGCAATATAAAACGTGATATATTTTTTAATGGAGATACACAAGATACGCGGCTGTCACCTTCGAGACACGAGCGCATGCATAATGTATGTACGCGACATGCTAATTCTATTTTATAAAGTTTCGAAGATGTACACATCAGCGTATATAATCACCGCGTTGTAGACTTTGAGTAGATTGAAAAGTGTAACACGTTCAAGTATCACTGAAGAAATATAATACTTGATCGTGCGAGGCGTCGCCTCTTTTCCATTCCACACTGATTGCACGCGATTGTATCGAACGGTCGAACATTCACGGCAGAATATTTGACCCGACGAGAGGACCTTCCTCGAGTTGAGACAAAAGCGAATCCCGAAATCAGCTCGCGTTTCATCGATCGCGCCGATACAGGCTCAGGGCCGCGGAAACCGCGATCGCGAGTGCACTAATTCGAAAGATCGCTTTTGAATTAGCTCGACGGTGCGCTAATACATCAGAGGAGTCCGCACGATATCCCTGGGAAATGTTATCGATTAATCGAAATGTTTGGGATATCGTCTCTCGAAATGGTTAACGAACGATTATCGTAAGGTTCAATAATTAATTTCGTTAGATTTATTTTTATTTCTTGAAAACTATCATAAACTTTTACTATAGCCAAGAATTTATACAGAATAAACTCATTAGCTTCTTTTTTGCAATATTTTCTTATCTGCCTCTATTTTGTTACACAATGTTTTTTTTTTATCATTTACGAAACATCTGAATCCAACATGATTATGAATTGTCAAAATGTCATGTGGAAAATATTGATTTGAAGCACGCTTTAAGTCAGAACGATTTGAAAAGTTTTAGAAGATGAAAAAGGGGGAAGTGGGTTACGGCTCTCTGAATTAAATATTTATATTGCGTATTTAATTATTGACAACTGGTTGTTTATCCGATAGCGGCTACCTTGTAACTACCTACGGCTACTAGACGCTGACCGGTCAATAAATCTAAACGTATCGAAGGGATTATATTGAACATCCGCGAGTTCCATGGCTTGCCGTGGCTCTGCCGCATTAGCCGTAATTACGGCGACTGAACGCGGATCTACCGGGTGCGACGATGCATCGTGTAGATCAAACGTTGTCACAATAATGATGGAGCGCCTTGAAACTGAGAGGATAGAGGGGATGGAATGGGGGTTGGTCCCATCGGCCTTTAGTCGGCTTTTGACCCCGCTTTCGTCGTTATTAGCTTCCATTCGTGAACGTGGACGTGGATGTCTGACCATCCTGGAGACCCGGAGACATTGGCCTCTCTCTCTCTCTCTCTCTCTCTCTCTCTCTCTCTCGTTCTCTGCTGATCATGCTAGTGTATCGCCCTCACATCCCGCCATCGGTCGCACGTGACGCACAGCTCATATATGCGTCCGTGTGCGAGCGTATACGATGTTACGTGAACGGATCATAGATATCTTGCGGTGTGGACGTTCTCCAAATACACGTTACATCGGCCGTATATACGCGAAGGCACTAGAAATTGTCCCGTTGTTCTCGTTTACCTGCTGACACCCATCGCAAAATACGAGTGACGCCGCCGAAAATCGAACATGCGAGTCGGCTGCGTCAATCAAGTTTCCAAAAAGAGATATCGATTTCTTCCGACTGATATTTTAATTAACAATTTATCTGCAATAAAATCTTTCCTGTATTTTAATACGCGAAATAAAGGCTATTATTCAGTGTTTTATAATAGTTATGCTCTTATTCATTGCGCGAAGCATTATTTTAAAATACATTTGTAGAATAAACTGAGCTGTCATACTTTGGCAAGCGTAATCGTATTTGGATAAGTTATTTATAATTTTACTTAAGTTTCTGTGTTTTATTTTCTTGAACTCTTGACGTCAAATTGTTCTTGAATAATATATAAAAATGTGCTTTATTAGGTTTTCCAGTAACTAAGTATAGGCTAATGCTAAATTCAATGTTTACTTATATTGCGCATCGCAGAATAGCAACGCGATTGTACAACGGACCGGAAAATGGAAAATCTTCTCTCGTACGGTTAAGTGTTAAGATGGAGTCCGCTAGGGAAAATCCGTAGTGTACATATCATTTGGATAAACGTAGGAAAGGCATTTGGGATTTCAAGCCGCGTACCTCGTGTTTGAATCCCCGTTCATCCTGTATTGTAGCCTCCGCCACAATGATATCGCGTTATAAGGATAGTGACTCTCAACAGATTTTCATTCTTTGACGAATTGCCAAACCTTAAGCGATGCCAATTCCTACCAAAGATTTCAATCTTCTTCTTCAGCATATGTAATGTTACAGCATTGCCAATTTGGAATTGGCAATTCATCATTTAACGGCCGACTTCCTTAATCCAATAAAATTAATCGCAATTCGCTCGTAATTTTTTTTTTTTTTACGCAAAATTTTTTCTATTATAATTAAAAAGGATTTATACACTTTACGATAGTGTCCAGCACGATAATCGAAGAACAACCGTCAGTCGACGTTATTAGTATAGCTTTAGGTGCAAAGTCGGATTATGCAACCGGAAAGATGGAACTGCGATAGAGGATTGTACAAATAGTGAAATAAATTAGAAATGCGAACTGAAATGCTGGGGCCGGGGAAGCGGAATCGCGTGTGATTGTGTGTCGGAATACCAACACTTCCTGGAATACATTTCGTTCGCGGACGGACAGAAATTCTCTCTTCCCTTGTTCCGAGGCTACATTGTTTTTTTTTTTTTTCTTTCGTCCCGTTATAACGTCGAGTTCTCTTTCGTTCTTTTCATGAAGCGTACAACGAAATCCTAAGCCGCTTAGAGGCTTAGCAGACCCGACGAAAATTCCGTCCGCTAGCCGCGGCTAAAACGAAATTCTCTGGCTTGATTCTCAGCTCCTCCACGCCACTCCATTTTTACGTCGTAGCTACTCACAGCAAACTATATTCAACGACAAAGAGACGAAGGAGTAAATGTAAAACAAGAAACGGAATAATAAGGAAAGAAGAAGAAAAGATGGGAAAGAAGATGGTGTATAATAAATTCAAACGAGACAAACGTAAAGAGTGATAAAGGATAATAAAGAATGACAAGAATGGAGAGGCAAGAAGGGAGCTTGTGAAAAAGAAACGAGAGGGAAAACGAGGAAAGACAGCAGAAAATGAGGGAAACAGGGCGCGGCGAATGAAAGCGACAAGGGAAATACGTGGGTGGGAAAAATGAAAAAAAAAAACGCGATTGCGAAATGTACGAGAGAATTTGGGAAAAACTGTTCTCCTGAAACGTAAAAATTATCATTTCGATCTTCGAATGATAGCGCGAGCGCGAGCGCGACGCAATGAATCGCAATTACTTTTGTTGCGCCAGCCGGGTCGGGCGACAAAACCTCATTCCAAAACTCGCCGTATAGAGTAGGCAATTAACGACAATTAGTAGCGCAACCAGTATTTTACTCGCGCCGGTTGGTGGCGCGTTCGTGTACAAAATCTATTATCCAGGTGTACCACGCCGCCGCGCTCATGCATACGTTTTCACCCACCCTCTCTCTTTCTCTCTTTCCCTCGCGGCCACTCTCCTTTCTCTCTCTCTCTCTCTCTCTCTCTCTCTCTCTCTCTCTCTCTTTCGAGCGTGAGAATGCGATTTTATCATCGATAATCGTCATTGCCGCTCTCGAGTGTTTATTCAAGAGTGCTATCCTGATACCCGGCGTATATTTGTTTAATAATTTGTAATTAGCGAATTACGAATCGCGCACACACATGCGCTCCACATTAAACGCGATTCTGTCACTGCGCATGTCACGACTAGAAATAGATCGATCTCGTGTGGATGAGTTCGACCTTTTTATATCCGTTCGAAGCCGACTCTCTCACAATTCATCTTCTCTTTTCTAGTTTGCCTTTGATTTCCGAGTTTGAATTCTTGTTTGAATATCGCGAAAATATTAATCGTTAATTAATGAAAATGTTAAATATGACGTTCAAACGGAATAAAATATTCGCTGTAAAGTTTTTTTTCTAAAAATGGATATAAATTAAAATTAAGTTTGATTATTATTAATTAAATCATAAATCGCGACGGACTGAATAAATTTCATCTATTAAAGAAATGCAAAATTTTCCACTTTTACATTTGCAAATCTGCTTGTTACTTTTTTTTTTAATTATAATGCCATATTCTAATGGCATAGATTTTGCGAGGGATAATGTAAAACATTTGCGATTAAAGGAAACGAGATATAATCTTGGCTCGATATAATCCTCGGAATATAATCCTCGCATTACCAGCTGGTACATCCTAGCTCTCTCCCGGATTAAAAAAGAGTCGTCATTCTGAGGTTTTATCGCGCTAATTTCATTTATTAAAATTAATATAATTTACTCATTACTTCTATTGTTCTTTCGGAACACGCCAGCATAAAATCAAGTAAAAAAGGAATTTCGATCGACTGACGATGAATCATTTCTGGCTTTTGATAACGGCTGGAGCTTTATAATCGCTTTATTTCGCCGTAGGCGACGCTCTCTGTTTCTTTCATATATCAAATCTAATGACGCCCAGAATCTCGTGCCATAGAAAATGTACTAGGTCATCGACCGCAAAAACTCAATGTTCTTCTTTGTCAAAATATACCTTGCACACTATTGAATGGAAAGACAACGCCAGAATACACGCACGAATCATCCGGAGAATAGCGTATTCTTTTTCTTTTTTTTTTTTGTCTTTCTTGTGACGCTTCGCTAAATCGATATCTGCCGTTCAAACATTCATAAGACAAAACATTAGATATTTAACGTAATGTCAACGTATTATATAAAATGATTGATCATTAAAAAAAATCAAGTAATTAATAATAAAACAAAAGGATATAAAGATAATATTCAAGACAAGATAAGGATAATATATATAACCAAGAGAAGATATCATTCATTTCAGTAAACAGTTCAAATATTCCGAATTGAGTAACGAGATGCGACGATAATAACGTCCGATGGCTCGCAACGCCCGGAATGAATATTTTTCGGAGACACGGCGGATCAATTCTATGAAAAAAAAAAAAATTTACTCCCCGGAGAGCGCATCGTATTTATCGGCAAGTAGAACGAATCAATAACGCAGGTACAATGTGGCGCATCGTACGTCGAAGGAAATTTTTTATTCCAATGACCGAAATACTTCCGCCGTCATATACGAGGATGAAAGTTTCCCTTCATGATAACGGGCCCGCACGCAATCGCGTATCGCTTTATATTCGTATCTTTCTCAATAAAAGACGTCTAAAAAAGGAGGGCGTACATTATTTATATTCACTCTGGAATCTAAATTCACTCTAGGATTTTGAAATAAAAAGAATTTTTTGAAAAAAAAAGAAGGGTTTTTTTGCAAAGACGCGCGATTAAAAATATATCTATACCAATAATTGCTTAAGTTTTCAACGTTGATTCAAATAATTATATTATTTAAAAAGAATTTATCAAATAACGAAGCAATGAAATACTGAAATGATGAAATATATTAATTTGAAAAATTTATTAATTCGGATATTTATATTTATTATTTCATTTACATATTTATTCGGACATTTATATATTTACATGGAATTTATTATGATATGATAAAAAATTCCAACTTATTTTAGGATGTCGAGTATCATAATGATACACGCCGCGTGCAAGTTAATCGCAAAAAATTTATCTGTTCGCGCACTAATATACATATCTCATCAGATAGGATCCTCGGTACTCTTCGAATTTCCTCGCAACAGAAAAGAGACGGGCCATTAGGGTAAAATGTAGTGTACGCGAGAGTAAACATCATTTACCGCATTCGTCGCCGCGCGAGCAAAAGTGACGAAAGACGCGGGGGAGGGGGGGAGGGAAGGGGGAGGGGAGAGGGCAACGCCATTAAATTGCAAAATAGTTTCGCGGTAAATAACGAGCGGAAAGTTTGCTTCGAGAAGATGTACTAGAGGTGGTCGTCGCGGTACAAGTAGACATTTTTCTTGGTGGTATACCATTACGCGCGCACGCAACACGTACATGTGTAGAGCTGGATCTGGTTTTCCGCTCCCCCTTCAGCCTTCCTCGTCCCCCTTTACGTTGCCGCCCTGAGCAAACAAATTTCAGGCCCGCCTGCTTCTACGATGTTTTTTTTTTCTTTTTCCACCATTTTTCCATTACATTTTACATCAACACACGTTTTTACGTTTTTATCAGTTTTGTTACATTAATTTCATCGCGCTGAGAAATTACACATGTGTCGGTACACATAGTTGAAATAATTGATGCATTTTCATCGTCGTTTTGAAATTTGTATTTCATGCAAAATTCCTTTTCTGTATTACTTTGAAAATTAAAGAGATATTTGATTTTCGAAAAATAATTAGCGACGATGTTATATCAATATTTTTTCATCACACGCACATTTGTGTTGATGATTAAAATGTTTAAAAAAAAACTCGTATTTTAATTTGCGAAACTTTCGGAAAATAATGAACTAAAGATAAAATTTTAAGATTGCTTAAACGGACGCGGCAATACCACGAAAGCAGTTTCAAACGACCCACCCGATATATCGCCGTTTCGCCCTCTCGAGATTTCCTCTTATCCGAAACCTACAGCCACCACGAACTACCGAATCGAATTTAATTACCGATGTGCAGATATTTACTTCGTAAACTACCTAGGAACGGGAGAACCAAATGGAAGGACGAGCGCGGCGAGCTCGTTAAAAATTTAATTTTATACGACGACAGCCGTCTCTGCCAGCTTCTCTGAGCTTCCAGCTGTCTGTCACAAAGGTCATCCAAGATGGCGTCTGACAACACGACTATCCGCGGGATCCGTTTTCTAATTAAATCTTTTTAATAATTTCATAATCTATTTCAAAGTGTGTATTGCGCTCATCAAGGAAAGTAATCCTGTATATTACATACACACACATTATACACAAATATATATTTGTAAAAAGTAATTTTGAGTTATTTTTACTTTTACTGCTATTTCTACATTTAATGTAATATATTATATATATTTTTTTTATTTTTTATTTTATTTTTATTACTGGATTATACTAGATTATTATTGGAGTATATAATACGATTAAAGGAAATATTATATTTTTCATTAATAAGATTTATAATATCTAAGAGAAAAATTAAAATTAAAGAGTTAAAGATAAAAATTTTTCAGTGCGCTACTTTTTCAACCATTCACAGATTAATTTTATATTAGATCTTTAATAACGCATTAATTCGCAAAAATTCTCAAACGCGCAACAATTCGCTCTATATAAATAAGATTACGGGTAAGGAACTATTTATCGATTTAATTACTCCATAAAACGACGTTGCTCGCCTCGACGAAATCCATATCACAGATAATAGCGGCCAAGCTACTTCCCGAGGTTCGACCAAAACAAGTTTGCGGACGGATATGCGCTTATACTAGACCGCAAGGGGTTAAAGCGATTTCCGTTAGTCATAGAAACGCCAGACTCGGGCAAACCATCCGCACAGTTTCAAGCACTCGCGAATTGTCGAGAGAAGGAGAGAAAGAGAGAGAGAGAAATAGAGTTCGGTAGCCTTTTAAAAGTTTTATCCATTGCCAGGAGACCGCGATTCTCTTATACGGACATTTTTCAATAACTTTATAATGCCTCGCAGCGGCAGGATCGCTGCGACGAATATAATTGCGCTGAAGCTTGGACAGTTCGCAGTTATTTCTTGCGATATCGAGAAACGAGTCTTGCATATAAAAAAATATACGTGCAATTTTTTACATCGGATGCGCAACGTTCTTATGTCAAAAATTTAACAAGTTGAAACGCACGAGATAATTTTATTATCTTACATAATTATTTTTATATCAAAAATTTGACAAGTTAAAACGCACGTCTTTTATCTTAATTATTTTAAATCTGCAAAACGTAAAAGGAGATGAATAAAAAAGTATTGAAAATTAAACGCGTATGCTGGATAAAAGAAATTGTCCAGATATAAGAATTAATAGTGCTAATCAATTAGAAACTAAAATTTGCTATAAATAATCGCTTGAAATGACGAAGCAAACAGATTTCTTTGCAAACGTAATGACTCGCGGTTTGCAAAAAACGATCGTTAACTTTAATCATCTCTTTATCTCCGCTATAATAAATATCTATAAGCAATTTGCCGTGTTTCACGCCTAATGAGCGTTCGCGAGAGGGAGACTACGGATTGTTGGCATCGTCGCGGACCGCCACATTTTTCAAGTATCGCGATTACATTTGCATTTAAGGTGCTTCAATTAGTGCGCAGAGATAGTTTCGCGGAATGATGGAAAAGAAAGCCGTCGTACTTCCCCGTTCGGCTTTCCGGACTTTCCTTTAAGCTGCGCGATCGCAATTATCGTGGTGGTACCCGAACACGGCAATCGCGAATGTCGATGAGCGTCGTTCTTTCCTCGAGCTCCTTTGCTCATACCTTTACGCTTGTTAAACCTGGTTAAGCGAGTAATGCAAGGAAATAAGTGAGGTATTACTAGCGTCCCGTGGACAACGCGTAGTTAAGCAATTTCGCGCGATGATTGCGGAAAGTCTCGCGCGTCATTCTGTGATCCTTAATTACTCGCGACATTACTTTTTTTATTTTTGCTTGAGCGATTAGCGCGTAAACAGAATCGACGTTTCGCAAAGTATAACACTGAAATGTTTGCGACGGACGCGATGGTAATTTAATAAGCTAATGAGTTTTTTCTTTAATCATCTTAATTAAGAAAGAATATACATGCATATGTATGTGTATGTGTGTGTGCGCGTAAGGAATAATTATCATCAGTGACGCAAATATTGTAATTTTAATGATATAATTTTTGGCAAATTTTTAATTCGATCTTTTCTTAAATATTAATTTCTTAAATGTTTTTTAAATTTATTTTGTTAAAAAAAAAATTGAGACCGAAAAAATCGATAATTAATCTTGAACAATATTGCAAAAAAAAAAAAATACATATTTCTACATCTGTCTATATAATGCGTATATTATAGAATGCGTATATTATAGAATAAAAGAAGAGAGAGAAAAAAAGAAGAAAAGAGAGTGAAAAAAAGAATTATTAATAATTCTCTATTATTCTTTGAGCTAATAATTTTCAAGTATCCCATTGATCGGGCTATAAGCAGGCTATTATTCAAAAGCCTAAAATCAAATATTACATTCCGTGAAGCTTGCCGGACAAGCACGCTAATCAAGTATCTCCAACTCCCGAATCAACAAAGTTTCATTAAAAGCGACCTATAGCTCAGCTCTCGTAAATGCGTATCGTACGTGAACGTATCCCAAATCGATTTCCATCAAGTTATCGAGTCTCTATATGTACGTATATATCCTCCGAAGTCGACTTCAATTCTTCGGATTTTCGACTGTACTCCACTGTACGAAAACGTGGCCGTAAGGCAACCCGTATTTACGTCCTTCTTGCCATTTTACTTCACATTCGAACAGCAATGTAAATTTACATTTGTTCAGACGTATTGCGATCGTGTCAATACACGATTTTTAAAAAGAAAAGAAAAAAAAAATTAAAAAAATTATTTTCCGAACGACCCAATAAAATTAGCAAATCCAAAATTCGACGGATTTTTAAATGATTTTTTCTTTTAGAGAAAAAAGAAGAAAAAAAACGAAAAAAAAAAATGAAATTACTTTCCGAACGACCCAATAATATCTTGTTGTTGAAATTCATAAATATTGATTATTGATTTATAATATTTTTGTAAAGCTATAACTCGATTTTATATTGTACTTTTGGTACAGTAATCAAAATTCTAAGTGCACAACACATTTCAGAGAAGGTACTTTTTGAAAAGCCATTTTTTTTCAAGTCGTAACCCTCCTTGCATCGAGCTATCGATATATCGGACGCCGTGAAGGCCATTGGGGAAAATCCTGCGTGACTAGGCGAGAGGATTTAACGACCCTCGTTTATATCGCAGCGGCCCGTAAACGCGAGGGCGGGCTGCAATCCAATTTTTTTGCTTTCCCCTGTTTCGCGCTACGACCTTCGTAATACGAGGCGCCATTTCTTTCGTCTCGCCCCTTACCACATCGTACCTCTCTCAGCGGAGGCAATTACGTATGCAAAGAGGCCAAAAAGTAACGACCGGTTAGACTTACCCGCGAGATCTATCGATCGATCGAAGCAGCATCAAATCGCCCTTTAAGTTTATTATCTTCGCTTTATGGACAAAAAAAAAAACCGATTCGGATTAGAAAATCGAGATCGTGAAAAATTGCAGATTGTAAGCAATTTGTGATGGTATTAATAAATATAAATATTAAAATATGTCTTCTGTTTATAAATATAACGAGAGTCGAGGATAATTATATTTTATATTGCGATTTAATGAAAATTTGTAAACATTATTATATATAATTCAAGATTGAGATTTAGTTATACAACTTATATAAATAAAGTAAATAAAAAATAAATCGTATATTTAAAAGATATATTATTTATTTTGAAGATGGCAAAGAATCTTAGTCGAGCGTGACCACTCTTTTATTGTCCTTTTTCATCGTTCATATTACGCGTTCGCAATAAATAACGATATCTTATGCAATTTTAGTGAGAAGAAAGATGCACGCGAGAACACTGTATCAATTTCATTTTACCGCGAGCGTTCATTTTGCCGAGAGCTTTGTTGCTCTCCATTTAGAGGTGTTTTATGCGCGCGGCTTAAAACTCATCGTAAAGCGCTCGTAAACCCTACTTTTGTGATAAGAAACGATAAGACGATAATCCAGTCGTCTCTAAGATGGTTGTTCCCGATTAACCACGCGGACAATCAAAAAATAATAACGTCCCTATGGTTATAGGATCAAAATTATCTCGAAGCGTACGTGCTCGTGAACTTCTTTTTCCTCTCCGTTTCGTATCCTCCCTTCTCGTCGCGCGATTCATAAAATTCTTACGACGATATTTGCGAGATTCATATAGATGAATTATTAATTATTACCGTTTTTACGAAGAGATTCGCGTTACGACAAATCATCGAGGGCGCATGTCCGGTTATAAAGCATTTTATTAGCCATTATTATATGCAAATGCATGCCAGTTCATATTTCTGCGAAGATAATGCAAAATATTTGTGAAATACAAATAATCCCGCAATTCCACGATTTCATAAACCTACAAAGCGTATAACAATGATGGCCGGGATAATACCATCATAGACGATGCAAGGGTAATATATTAGTCGCTTTATATTTTGTTTTATTAATTCGCATTTTATTTTATTACAAGTCTTCTAAACTTGCAAAAGAGAAACGCAAATAGAAAACAATATTTAACACTCACCGGTACGATGTACAACGGCGGAATTGTAGCACACACAACTTTAATCTGTAAAACATAAAAAAAAAGTATATTCGTTTTGCATATAAAATAATGTTGCACAACATAATTAATATTTTTAAAAACAATAATTGCGGTCGGTTGAGAATTTTTACAATTTATCTTTTAAATATATTTAATAAAAACAGATATTTAATTTGAAAAAAATTACATAAATTCTCCGAATCAAAATTTTTTTAAAGCGGAAGCTTTTACAAAATTTACGAGATAATTAAAAATCTCTCATATAAAAAGTTTAACTACAAATTTTAAACATATAAAATATTTTATATGCGTGTCATATTATGTGATGTAAAATAATCTGTAAAATCGATTATTTTACTACGGCATAAACGAGCAATTAATTTCACACTGGCAATAAATAGTAACTTAAATAAGTTATAAATCACTAATCTTACAGTTGCTTCGCTGTCAACTGATGCCTCTCCGGACCTGTTCCTCTTCTCTTCATCCTTTGCTGCTTCTTCATTCGGTATTTTACATGACACACTCACTTGTGAGAACACGATTAATTACGATCGCACGTGCTTTAATCGGCAGAGTAGAACAATCGAGAGAATACACTTCGCATACGCGCAGAAATGCCGATGTATAATATAATCATACGCGGCACGCGCTTCATTATATCGCTATGGCAGAACAATGTGGAAATTACGATCGCGTAAAGTCACGATTCCCTCGAAAATCACGCGGTCAAATTCACGTGCCACTCACTGTGGCAATGCAACTTTTATTGCTAACAAATAATATACATATATATATATTTTATTATAATTTTATTATGTCACGTTAGAGCGCACGTAAGTGGCTAAATGAATAATTTAAATTTTAAGATATCCGGGGAATTTAATATTCAAAAATATATTGTCATTTTGTCACAATTATTCGTGTGATAGATTTTTTATTATAAATCTATCAAATAAATAATATAAATATACCGTTTTAATCAACATTAAACTTTCGTTATGTAATTAATAAATTATTCGAATGACATATTAAAATACGACTATATTTATTGAGTAAACGCGTTTTGTAACGCCGTATATGATTCAGAGTCCATTCGCGTTATGTATCATTAATCATCAAAGAACTCGAAAATATCATTGACACAAACTCTCACTTTGATATCGTCCGATATTCAAGTAAATGATTAGTCAAAAGATATGTTGTGTCATCTAAAAATACATCATTCAAAATTCAATATTACACGATATATTTTGAATACATAAATGTCACGAAATATATAAATGCATTATATTAATAAACGATCAATATATCGCAGAGCTTTTCATTGTGAATTATTTTACCCTGGTTTGTGTATTACTCAAAATTTTTGATATGAAAATGATGGATTAATTACATGTGAAAACAAATGAAAAATTCGAATTACAGCGCGAGGCAAAATATATTCGAGGCGTATTTAAATAATACATTATGTTGCCCGTAAACATTTTATAATTACTAATAATTTAACTTATTTGTTTTATCATAACAGAAAAATTTATAATTTCTATGTCACTCCGATTTTCCAAAGGAATATATCACGTGAAATATTCGATAAATAGCAATGCTCATATAAATCACGCTGACTAATAATTAATAATTGTAACAATCACGTTTTTAACATCTTCCAGTAATTCTCGCGATTATGTTTCGAAAGATCCTAAGATGATACATCGCTATCGATATATATTTTTTAAATATGAGCGAGAAGAAATCGAAGCGTTATGGAAGGCCAATTATAAATTATTGATTTATCTCTCAATATTTAAAATAATAATTATTCCTTTAATTTATTTAGATATGAATATGAATTTCGGGTTTTGAATCTTTCGCCGATTTAAGCATTATTTGCCCATGATTATCGGGAGTAATATACGATTAGCGGATCAAATAATTTAAGTAAAGGAAAACTGATGATATATCGACCGTTAATTAATAATTTATTTCGCAGATTTATTATGTATCTCGCGTGCAATATCGTGAATTTCGATTGTATATTTTGGGACGGTACATTGCCTCTCAACTAGCCATTAACTCGACTCGCGTAATACCGCGCGATATCAAAGTGAAGTTGCCAATGCCATTTTCGGTCATTAACAAAAAACGTTTGCGTTTACGAGGCGGATCGAACAGCGTCGCGATATGTTCAATTATAATAAGTACATTCGTTATTAATCCTACATTTTAATATTTATCAATCCATCATAAATTCAGCGTTTGTACAATCCATCGTTGCAATTTGTCAAAACGCGTATCCCGCGAAATTTATTCAAAATTAGTCGACAAACTTAACTATATCTTTGAATATTGCACAATTCTCGAATATGTGTTTAATCCGTATTCCAAACTTTATAATAGCAGATGAGTGATTATTGTAAAACGAAAGGATATACTATCTGTTAAATGTCGCCGCAGCAAGTGACGCGCGAATTTGAATAGCGAGATTTTCGAGCGCCGTAATTTCCACGTTGTTCTCTCATTAATGAAATAAAGTGCGTGTCGCGCACGATGATTATACATCGGAAGCGGCGTGTAAAGTGTCACGCGATCGTCGTATCCAACCAATTAGTGCGCCCATGATCGTAATTAACAGCGAGTGTCATGCAAAAGTGTCATAAAAGAGCAGCAAAGGAGAAGCAAAAGGAAAAAAAGGCATCGAACGACAGCGGGAACTGCAAAATAAGTAATTTGTAATTTATTTAATTTTTATATTATTTGTTACTTATTAAATTAAATTTATCTTTCTCCGTAGTAGTGATCAATTTTATATTAATACATAAATATAATGTGTGTGTGTGTGTGTGTGTATATATATATATATATATATATATATATATATATATATATGTATATATATATAAAATATTTTCCGTGTATCTCTTACATATTTTTTAATTTATATAAAAAAAATCTGTCTTCTTTAAAAGTATCTTTCCAATTAACTTTATTTATTGTGAAATTTTCCCTTGCTTGCGTCACAAAAAAAGAAGAGATAGAATTTAGATTAAAGATATCACTCACGACAGAGGTATACTCTATCAGGGAATCGAACGTTAGTTATTTTCGCGAGTTCAAACGCTCAAGTTTTTCCAATTAATCTCAGTCCAGTCGGAGAGAAAGCGTTCGTGTTTTATTAACGACAAATAAACCGACGTTTTGATCCAAGGGTCTCTGATCGCAGCTCGAAATAATTGAAATTTAAGACGCGAAACGAGCGTACGAGCGGTGACTCTTCCTCGTCGTTGCCTCGACTCGATTCGATCCAATTAAGCGCGGCCCCGAGGGTCCCACGGAGTGCTGTCGGCAACTTCGATTTTCTTTTCGTTCTACTCTCTTCCCTTCCGCTTTCTTTCCTTCTTCAGTCCACTCCTGTCTTCCTGGAGACCTTTACTGTGTTAAAGAGGCGACATTCGAGTGCCAGCAAAAACTGGTCGAGACAACGAAACACGCTCCCATCTCTCCTGCGAGCGCGATACTCGTTACCTTAATTACATTCGGAACGTAAACCGCGTAATCAAAAAGGACGGCTTTACCTGCTGGCGAAGAACATTTTTCGACACGAAAAACAAAGTTTCGCGAAGCAACGCCTGACAAATTTCGTCATATATCTCGTAAGATTCAACATCGTTATGTTTCTTACCATCGAAGATACTTTATTATACGCTTGACAGTCTACAAAATGTTTCTCATGTTTATTATGATAGAATAAATTTTAACAATCGATACAATTTTTATAATTTATGACACAATTAAATTATTTTGTCTAATTTTATTTTAACTTTTATTTTATTTTATTTTATTTATTTATTTATTTATTTTTTTTTTTTTTTAATAAAATTAAGTCATTAATATTTTTCAAAACATACATTTGTTTTCTTCTTTGACATTTGCCAAAAAAATGATACGGTTAATCGCGAGATTAATCATCGTATAGTTAAGGATCTCAATATTAATATAAGCAATAAAAATGAATCACCATAAATGTTTCCAAGATTCTCTTCCGCCTTATTCTTGTTTCAATCTTGAGGTCGACATTTAGTTTTCGAAGGAACAAACGGGCAAACGCGAACTACAAGTAACGTCACCTCCATTAATCTTCCTCCTGCTCGGATTAGATTTAACCTAAGGGATTCTCACGATCTTGTCTCGACCGAAATTACGATCGCGACCTCTTCGTGACTCTGCATCATGAAAGCTGATTCATCTCGAAGGGGAACAATCCGAAATAATTGAAAATAGAATACATAAAATATTTAATAAATCAAATAATTTATGTATCATTTCAATCCTATGGAACTTATTATTACATTAAATATATCTCGAAATAGCACTTGTTGGTAACAGCAACCACAGATAATGTATAATGACTAATTACGTAACACTTCTTTTTCGTTTCTCTCGAGGCGAAGCGTGATTATGCGTTTCCGCCAATTGCAGAGCAATGCTATTGATGCGCATGTTTCGAACCGCGAGCTTGAAGATAGGCAACGAACAATAATCCGACAAAGAATAATAGATAGCAATGAGGTATTGTCCCGTGTCGCTTTCAACGAGTCCAATTAAAGCGCGCCCTTCCGTCGGCTTAAAGTCGGGAGTGCGGTGGAGTTTTTTCACCGGCGACGAGTGCAACGGAGAATTGTATATCTAGGTTTCAATAATAAAAGTCTCGTTACGTGTTGCCGTTTACGCTCGCTATAGATTATCACGTTTCCCATTCGAATATTTTTTGTCCGATGGCGATTGCGCGTCGCCGAATAATTAAAGCATAACGAATTGACAATGTGGTAAAATTCGTATTGATTTTTCTACTACCTTTTCTGTTTCCGATTCAATATAAGTGCCAATATTATGTATATATATATATATATACACGGTCCGATAAAAACAGTCGACGCAGTCGATTGAAACAAAAATAAGGTGAAAGAGAATCTTAAAAACATTGACTCGTTTTTATTGTTTATATTAATATTGAAATCCTTGACTGTACGCTAATTAATCTTGCGATTAATCGTATCCTTTTTTTACGAGCAAATGTCAAAGAAGACAAATGTATATTTCAAAAATTATTAATAACTTAATTTTATCAAAAAAAAAAAAAAATAAAAATAAAAGTTAAAATAAAATTACAGAAAATAATTTAATTGTATCATAAATTATAAAAATTGTATCAATTATTAGTAAAATTTATTCTATCATAATAAACATGAGAAACATTTTGTAGAGTGCGTCAAGCGCGCGCGCGCGCGTGTAATAAAATATCTTCGATAAACTTATAGTTTTGCGATGGATCGGCAATGAGAGGCACGTTTCGCCCAGCATCGGATCAATTTTATTGAGAAACGCTAAACTTAAAAAAGAAAATTTGTTTACATTTAAAAAATGAACATTTTCATTTTAATAAGACGTACGGAGAATATTAGACGAAGATTTATAACCACATATATGTTCCGAATTTGTGCAAAACTCCAGGCGAGCATAAATTTCGAGTAATATGCGACGCGAGGTTTTTTCACGTAAATTATTCATGCGAGAGTCGCACAAGACTAACGCTAAATCCGGATTAACAAGGATGATTTTATTTTTTCTCTTTTAGATAAAATGAAAACTCCGCGTCGATACGGTTGCGACATCGGATCGATACCGAACGAAGACGCCGAAGTAAGCGAAAAACGAAATTCAATTAGAAATGCAGGCTGCGCGAAGGCAAAGCCGGGACCGAGCATCCGGCAAGCCGGATGTAATGCGATTACCAATGACTGAAATTGTATTCCGAAGAATCGAATTTGCGGTCAAAACAAAATGGTCAAGTGTGCGCAATGCTCATCGGGCGATCGATGTGAAACGATTCTGCTCGAAACGAGAAACTCCATAAACATCTCGGTGGGTGGGAAGGGGAGGAGGGAGGAGGGAAAAGGAGAGGATCTTACTTCCGCTTCAATAGAATAGCGGAATCGATATCAAATGATAAACTCTCTTGTATAAGAAATAAGAAAGATGAATCAGTCGCAGAAGGAGAGAAACGGAAGGGAATGTTAAAGAGGGTCAATATTTGTTGGTGGTATCTTATTATTGAAGAGATTATTGAATGTCTGGCAACAAATATCTAAGGATTATCAATAACGGAAAAGAAGATGGAAATATTGTTACTTACATTATGGATGAATACTAATAAGTCGAATAGATGATAGCTCGATCTTACAACTGAAGAGAAAACTGGAGAGCCCGATCAGAGATTCTTGCATTCAGAGCATCATTTTCACGATCATATTTTCTCGAAACATTCTGCTTTCTTTATTTTGAAATATTTTTAAGATACCGTGAATGAATATCTCTACTATCTTCTCTTGAAAAAATATAGAAAACAAACAAGGAACATCTTGGAGTTTTACAAACTCCGGTATCCACTTCTAGAGTTAATAATTACAAACTCTTGAGAAATTATTTTAGCAGCGCACGATTCAACCTGACGGATAAAGACGTTTCGATAGACGGAGATTTTTATCACCGGCTTTTTGCCGCGTGAAGAACGTCGTAATGTCTCAAAGACACACAAATAGCAATCTTCCTTGTCGCGTCAAAGGAAGCAAGTCATACCTGCCTGCGTTCTTCGTTTGACTGTCTGACTTCTGATCCCGTACGAACGTCACGCCGACGTAGAATTCGTAAACTCGCGTACGTGAGAAGAAAAAAGGGGAATGAGGACGAGAAGGGTGAGCAGAAAGGGATGGGTCAAGTGCGTTTGAACAGACACACGACACACTCGTCGACCGTCCGACGTTCCGTGTTATTGTCTCTCCGTCTTTGTCTCGCGCGATCCGCGCGCGTCTTCTTGTCTCCCTGATTCTTTGTGTATCGTTTTATAATAGGAGCGACGTAGAGCCGGATAAAGATTTTTGAACCGGCGCCCTTGCGTCCGAAACGAAACACCATTCATTTTCGTGCCGCTTCGTTGCACGCTCACTCATGCCACGCGAGAAGAAGGGATCTTAGGGAAAGTAAGAATCTTAGGAAGTAATCACGGAAGAGTCGTGTAAATATTGTTACACGAATGACAGATAGCTTTTCATCAGAATCATTCTTTGAATGAAAGAAAAGTGAATATTCTTTATTCTTGTAATATTAACACATAAATCAAACTGAGATTTGACTATAACAAGCTTGGCGCGTCTTAGATGTATCTCATTTTAATCAATTTTGCTTTATTAAGAACATTAATGATGACGTACGTTGAAAGCGAAATAGATTTGAAAGAAATTTTAAAAGAAATTTTAAAAGAAGTTTTAAGAACATATTTTTATTCGGAATAATTAGAGTAAGCAGAAAAAATGCTACTCTTGATATATGTATTTAGATAAGTTTTATTATACATCGTGATAAATGTATGTGATTCAGTATGAAAAGCGTTAATTTAAACAAAAGTCGCTCACGTGAGATAATACAATGAGATTATTAACATAATTTTTAACGGAAAAGGAAAGGCCAGCTATGAATGGTCGTAGTTTTTGTACGAGAAATCACAACGTAAAAATGCAATGCCGGGCAATTTTATGCTTCGTATACGGAGATCCTTTCGCATTGCGCGTCTCGTATAGAATATATATTCCGCTATTACCGGATAATCCATCTTTAATAATCACTCTAATGGCGGTGAATTTCGTTCTGATATTGTGGTACATTTCGTGGCATGTTAGTGAAACGAACGAGACGGAACATCAATATATTACTTCTATTATAGAGATTCCAGAAATTAACTTGTTTTCGCAAATTACGCGTTCATATGAAATTCACGCTTTTATTTAATCGCTTTCTTCGTCTGACGCGAGATAAAATTCGTTTTATAACCCGCGGGATCTGTGCACTTTAGAATATATTTTATTTTTCAATATCGCTTTTCTTTTTCTTTTTGTTTCCGCAGTAACAAATGTATATATCGAAATTGTTTAATTAAAAACAGTGTGTTATTTTCTTAGCTTGTAAATATTAAAAATTGAGAACAGAAAATTGATCGAAAAGATTTATCAAGAAATTTCCACGTGTGATGTGAAATAGTTGACAGATGTTGACATTTGATGTCACGTGGAACTGTCAATTTTTTGATAGATCATTACCACTGATTCTGTTTTTAATTTTTAATATTTACAAACTAATATAATATATATAATAATAATAATATATATATATATATATATATATATATATATATATATATATATATATTTCATTAAAATATTACGCTACATTTGTTAACTTTATCGAAGCTATTATATCGTCATCCGAGAAATCATCTTGTATACACAAAATAATTGCGCGATATTAATCAATGAACGAAAAGTCAGCGTTGCATATAAATGTCGGGAGATTATCATTCTCTTTAATAACTTTCTACGATGAACGTGATAAAGTTAGCAATTTCAACAATACATCTTCGAACTAGCATTTCATAATCGTATCCCACGCACGCACATATATACATATGTACATATGTACAAAACACACACATGTGCACAAAGAGAGCCTTCTAACCAGAGCCAACAGCTCCTGAAAACGAACTGCTTTTCGCCACTGTGGAAACATTTTTAACCCGGCGCTCGCTCGTTTCTCTCTCTAAATCGCTCGGTGCCGCCACGATACGTTAGCAGGTCCCTCGAGCAACGGTTTACCGCCATCAGACTCGTTTCTTTCACCCAAGCACCGTTGGGATCAGAGTCGCCGTCGCACGGTTATCGATATTCCTCAAGGATAATCGTCTTACGATTTTCGCTCCTTCGTCTCTTTCCATCCGCCATCCCTCAGTCGGCTCCCGGGACCCCGTTGTTTATCTCGGGCTAGGAAGGGACGCAATAAGTAAAGTAAGCTTCGGTTAGCTCGCACGGATCAGGAAAAAGGCTCCATTGCAAAATGCACTGTGTAGCCAATATAATAGTCGTTGCAACGTCGCGCGTCGGTCTGCTAATTCACGTGAAACGCATTCTAACTCATAAATTTCCGCCCCAATTACTTGTTATGCGCTGCTGCGGACAGTAAAGAGTTGCTACGCTCCTTTTTCGAATGCACGAAAACTGTTTTCGCAATTTTCGCGCGTCCTCGAAAGAAAGAGTGCCGCAATTCTTCTGTCCGCGACGCGCGGGAGATTGATATCGCAGAATAATAGGGAAAAAAAAAAAAAAATTTTTCAACGATGAAAGAAATTAGGGATTCCAAGCGCTATTGTTTCCATTGTTCGAATCTCAGTTACTATCGATAAAAATTGCGGGAAGCTGTTTTCATTTAATCTTTGCTCCTTTGACACACCGTCGTCACACTTCTCGTCCTCTTGTCTCACTCTCTTTTAAAAATTTACGAACCGCAAATCGTAAAATTGTATTACGATATATGCATTGCGAGACCGGGAGGATTATGTATCATTGACTTATTTTATGGCGAGAAAGAGGCTGGAGGGTTGTTCGCTGGGGAAGCGTGGAAGAAAACATGAAACGTCGGGATGGCAAGGGATGAAATGTCCCTGCTGGCTCCTATTTGCATTCTCTCGACACAAGCACGATTCCATTTCCGGTGGCAGTAGAATTGTTTCGCGCGGTTGGTCAAACTTGAGATCGATTTTCGTTCAAATAGACGATCTTAAGGCGCAGTCGCAAGGGAGCACAGATTCATCGAGAATAGTTAAACGTGATATTCTGGATGGTTGATGAATTCAGAAGGACATCTTTAGTGTAATGCAAGGAGAATGATTTAAACTATTTGGAATAATTATTACAGAACCCAAGAGTCCTTTACTACCGACTTATACTGCTATTTATCTTTATGAAATGTAGCGGTAGAAAGAATATATACGCAGATCAGAATAAGTAAATTAAAGTACGCGGGATAAATCCCATCACGTATTTATCACATTGTCGTCAGATTAATGTCGTCGCGTCGTAAAATTAATCGAATCCATCAGGCACGCGTTCGAACGTGTCGCTCGCTTAGTATAATATCACCCTTCTTGCACAACAACCGTCCACATAATATCCTATCATAATCGTTTATGTCTTCTCGTACGTTCTAAACGTTACCGATCGGCGCTTTATAAAATCAATTTTGTCAATTTTGTCATCACGGGAGAATTTATTGCCTCGACTTGACATCCTTCCTCCAAAGAACCGCAGCGGTCCTCGATGATCTCGATTATGTGTGCGTTCATCGCTTGTCGCAACCGATAAGCTCCGATCTAAATCGACGGATGGGCAGCGAGTTAACGGTACGCTTACCTCGCTCCTATCCGGGTGATTATGTACGTTTCGCTCTCGTGCACGTTTCATCTCGTTACAAACCGCCTGATTATAGTCGATTGCTTTCAATGCGCGGACGCGTCACGCGCATTGCGGCTAGCTGCGGACATGCTGATAACGATGATACTAAATGCAAAAGACGAAGGGAGAGAGAAAGACCCGGCAATTGACATCCGTTTCCATTTCCAAAATCTTAGTACTTTATCCTGTTTTAAATTAACGCTTTATTAAAAAAGAGTACACGTCAATGTTGAAGAATGACAGCTAAATGACAGTTTCTAATATATGTCGAAATTAATTAAAACATTAATTAAAATACTAGCATAATTGAAATATTTTGTCGGTATCAAATGATTTTTCAAGATTTCGTTAAGTTTTTATATATGTTTCCTCAGCTGAAATCCTTGAACATGAGTTTTTTACTCCATGCTAATAAAAAATAGTCAATTTTCTATTAAAATATATGGGAGTCATATCTCGAATGCAAAGTGTGTTTACGACGGGCCGACCCGAACATTAGGTGGGTATACGATCGCACATAAATGTTTGCGAAATGTAGATATCCACGTCGAAGCTATCTTAACGCCCATAAATACATTAACGAACATGCTCGATGCTTATATCGCGAGTTTAATTATGCACGCATTTACCTTGTAATTAGCAGGGGCTGTTTGGTTACGCCGACCCGATACTCACGGAACTGTAACTCACGTGACCTGTTTGTGAGGTTTGAATTACGTAATACCGGCTGCTATCCACACATACGAGCCCTGGAAATGACACTCCTATGATACATGACCGCGCGCCGCATGTATCTCGGAGAGATGTGATTACATATGTAAAGGTATTTATTTTCAATCAATACCACTTGATCAGATCTATAAAATGCGTCGCAGCATTATATAGCCACATTTATTTACATTATCCCGAATACTCGCAGCATTTTTAATGTAACTCGATACTGTTGTTACATACAATAGGCGCTCGATTATTAGATGAGGTTGCGAAATAAATTTCAACCGTGTAAAAAGAATATTTGAAATTATTTTTAAAAATTTCTATATAAAATCGCTTGAATTTTAACGCAACTAACATAACGAATTATATATATATATATATATATATATATATATATATATATATATATATATACTTACTTTTATCTTATTCTGCTATTATTTTCTGAAATAAGGAAAGGTAATTCACGACATTTATTTGTCGATAAAACAGCTGGAAATGCACATTTAAAGATAATTTGAGACTCCAATTCCTTCTACGCGAATGCACTCGAACGACAAGGAAAGCTATATCGGCGATTACCCCGTTAAATGGTCCGGAAGTATTAAGTCGATCGCGTACGTACGACAAAGTGGATTATCGGTCTTCTTTAATTCGGTCCTGTAAGAACGAAAGGGGAATTGCTTTCGTGCCAGAAATTTTCGAAGATAATTTACACGCAACCACGCACATAAAAATTGAGATTTTTCTAAATTTCAAAGCTGAGATGATAAGGTTGAGGCAACGATTATGAGATTCGAAGATGATATATATTATAATGAATGTGATGTATGATCCGTTACTATTATTATTGAAAGAATTTTGAAAACAGGCAACGCGCACGGCTAATAGGAAGAATTTGGCGAAGCAACAAGTGTTTCCATTATTGTTCGCTACATCAATTCCCGTTTTCATTTTAATTATTTGAATTAACTTGGTTATTGAATTACTTAATTGTAACATTATCGAGGCGACTACGTCACGATCTCCTCTCGTCAAAGTTACTAATAATTCTACAACAACGTTAAACACTTCGCGCCCCAAAGGCAAGCAATAATGGCGTCGAACGGTTACGCTTTGATCAAACGCGTTAATGACACACCAATGGCACGACAAACGCTACTACGGAGCCACAGAATGCAGAATATATTACGTAACGCAAACAAAGTTTGCTGACAGATTTAACGTTAAATGGTTTTTTTTTTTTTAATTCATCAAATATTAATAATAACATGAAAATTGAAAATTAATTTTCGATACTTTCGATATTATTGCAGTCATAATCATATTACATGATAACATTCGCTATACAAGCGCAATAATATATCAGAAATAAACGGACAAGCAGCTGAAGTAGTTTAAATCAAAGTGCGTCACCAGTCAAAGTAGTACAAATCAGTAAATGGCCAGCCGAAGTAGAACAAGCTAGCAGATGGTCAGCCAAAGTAGTACAAGTCAATGAATGGTCAGTCGAAGTAATACAGATCAGTGCGCGGCGAGTTTAATACAAGTCGGATAATGATCAGCTTTATAAAACATCTATAATCTTCAATCTATTCGTCTGTTGCAGTTTTATTTTAATCGTTTTTAAATTTATAGGAAAATTTATTCAAAATATAATTAGTCACAATCTCTAGTAGATATAAAGGATTACCTGGAAGCGATGTTTATACGCGGATAATGAAAAGGTGCTTGATGAATTGGTAGAATTTTGACGATCTTTCATTCGCAAATTATTTCCAACCGTAGAAACATTGAATGTGTCGCTGTTGAAATATTTACACGTTTTTCATCTCGCCGAGCACGTGCCTCGCTTTGGTCTCGTGAGACGACGACGACGTGAAGAGGAAAGGATGCGGAATGGATGACGATGGGAATTAGGTTTTCCGAAGGATATGTGACCGGCTTTTCTAGATGGTGTCTCTACTCTATACGATGTCAAAGTACCGCGACAGCCAACTTTCTCGTAAAGCTTTTCTCTGCTTTCAACGCCTTCCTGCAATGCACGACATTCCGTTTCGTAAAAAAAAAAAAAAGGAAAAAAAAATGGGAAACGCGTACGGAATTTTTTTTCACATCGCAGTTACGACCGACACGCGGAGAGCCAATGAATACGAATCTCTATCATCTGAGCTATTAGTCCTTGAACCGTGACGGAAAATTTTATCTTTCTCGAACGAGGGGAAAAAGTTGATAGAAAAAAATGAGTGTTAAAAACATTTCGTTTATCCGATCCTCTTTCTATCTCTCTTTATGTCTCTCGTATAATAGAATATTTATTACAGAATGGTTTTATATAGTAGTTCGTAATGTTTCCGGGATTTTTGATTTATTTATAAAAAATTCAACGACTTTGCACTGGCGTTGCATTGTTTATTGGCAAAATGCTGTAACAAAGGAATTAAAAAATATTATATAGCGCAATTTTCCATACATTAATCATATTTAACAAGTAATTACATGAAAAATTATGAAGCGTTCTTTCCTGAAACACAGAAAAAATTGGAGAACAGAAAAAAGATAGTATATTATTTTATCTAAATCCTCGAACCACACACATTAATTATATTTTGAACACTGTATCATTCGATGTATACGACAGGTTTTAATCAAACCCAACAAGGCTTCGAATTGATATTTCTCTATTTTTTATTTACGTCGTGTAGAATCAATCCGCGGTGGGGAAGATTGTATTGGTCAGGGGCTGAGGGAACACGCGGGACAACGCGTGAAAATCGCAAACAGACCGCACAAAACGTAGCGGAAACAACGCGGGTCCGCATTGTCTATCGCAAATAACAGCGAACATCGACAATCCCGCGGCACGCTACGTGACGACAAAATCCACGTCCGCGAAACCAAACGAGACGAAACGAAACGAAACGCGCGACGAGGCATAATCGAGGGAAAATCCGAAGAATCTCCCGAAGAGTAAGTTTCCGCCGATCGTTATATAACCGGAAAAGCTCGGCCGCGATAAAAGCGGCGTAAAAGGAATCCAGGCTGATTCCCGCGAGCGCGCACCGCCGTCTCCGGCGCGTTAATTGTAATGGTATTAATTACGATAATGGAGCGCCTCCCTCTCCCCTATTTCTCTCCCTCCCCCGCACATCGCCTCTCTCTCTCTCTCTCTCTCTCTCTCTCTCTTTCCACGCGTCTCTCCTCCTCTTTCGCGCCTACGCAATCCCTTCGCACCCCCATCCCTTCGCTCGCAGTCGTGCCGCTAACCCCTCCATTCTCTAGCTCTTTGTTCCATTCCCCCGGCGCTGGCGTCAATTAAGTGGATATTTCAAACGAAAAATTCTAATAAGCCTGTTGAAACGAGTTCGCTTCAAAGCTGGAGTGTGGTTCTTATGGAGCTTCCAACGAAATCGTCGAAGCAGATGACGGCATCGCTGATGGCAAATTTTTTGTTTTTCGTCGCCAATGGCGCCGCTTCGATCTCTCCGAAGTGCGAGACGAGAAGACTTCGTTTTGTGTTGGCGTCGCGAATATCGTAGTTGGAGTACGTTCGATCGGCCGGAATTCTCTCGCGAGAATAGTTCGACAGCGGGAGGGCCTCGCGAGGGAATTCAGGACTTCCCTCAGTGAGATCTATTGACGGCGAGGAAAGAGGGTTGATGACGGGGAAAAAGGATGAGAGGGGGGAGGGGGAAGAGGCAAGAAGTGCAGTTCGATACAGATGAATACGTTTTCGAAAAGGCGAGTACGAGGACTTTGTCTCTCGGCTTCGAACACTTTTGTTTCCTACTCTTCTTTCTTTGTTCCCGAGTAGTGTCATTTGATGTCCGTAAATGAATATACAAAATAAATACAATATATATACATATATATATATATATATATATATATATATATATATATATATATAGAGTGGTACAAAAGTACTGTATTTTATAGATTGCCTTTGTGGAGTTACGGATACGCTTGTCGATATAATGTATCGCTCGATGCCTCTCGATGGGAGATTCTTTGACGAGTTTAAAGTCGCTCTTTGCTTTAGCAAACGAGAGATCGGTTCATATACGAGACGAGACACTCTTCAATTTTCATTAAATATGCTTCAATTAAGCCTCGGTTTTTTCCGATAGCCTTGATACAGTTACTTATTTGCACACATAAGGATATTGAGATAGATTGGAAGAATTATATGGCAATGTATTCGTTTTTAGATTTAATCTTGATTATTAAGAGGAATTTACATAATTCCTCGATATACCGTGTCCTTAATATGCATATACGAGATTGCATTAAAAGTAAAAGTCTCTAGGGATATTATGACTTAAACTAATCCATATAGTGTTATAAATATACATAAGCATAGCGTTTTTTTTCAGGAAGCTAACCCTTTGTATGTCCTGCTTCTATTAATTCATACCCATACATGTAAAAAAATTTCTCTCCTATATATGTTAAACTTATACATTATTTAAAATCACTATAAAAGATAAAAAAAAAATATAAAAGCAATAGAAATAAAAATATTTAACATTTGAAATCCTAAAAAAAAAAAATAATTTATATAGCGCAAAAACAATACACTTCATCATAACTGAACATACTTTGCATTTATTGTCAAGCAATTTGTAAATTTAGCAATAAAAAGGAGATTATACAATATAATGTCTATAAAGTTTCACGTAATGAAACTTGAAAACTTTTTCCTGTCCGAAGACTGTTCAAAGTGACTTTGGTGGCTCGTGATATACGATCGGAGGCGGGGGGAAGGGGGAGGGACTCTTACATTAATTCATATGCCGAGAAATTAATTATTCCGTCCGAGTTATAAATGCCTTCCGCGGAATTATACCGTTTCCTTGGCGACGAGACATATTGATAAAATTGCAGTATTATGCGATCGTTAAAAGCCGGATGCGATGTCACGAGACACTGAACGATAAAAGCAAAATTACCTTATCCGCAGAGAAATAATTTAATTAAAACGTTCTTCATTATTCAACAGCATAGATACATCATCAGCGTAGATTTAGTGTTTAGAATTATTCGTGGCATCGATTCTATTCGAAGCGCACATTTGTATTCTTTAGGTAAATCTATAAATTTTACAAGTTAAATTTTATATTTCTATAAGTATATATACGCCGCTAAATAAAAAATATTACGAACATATAATTACGAGGAGTAATTATGCTATTACCATTCGATATTTTCAGATTGTATAAAATGAGGTATTACGTCATACGACTTAGATAGTTATGACGTGATAATTTATGTAGTATGCAAGAGCAAAAATGCAAACCAAATGTATTATATAATATAGTGTAATATAATAAAATATAGTATGTTGTAATGTCGGAATATAATATGGAATATGAAATGGAATAAAATATAATATATGACTTGATGTGATATAATGTAGTAGTATATTGGCATATATGTGTTCTTGAGGAAAGGGACATGTATGAAGTTTTTTTTACTGTAAAAATGGAATGAAATAAACCTACTATTATTAGTTTTAACATATAACATACAAATAATGAATATAAACAAGTAGTAATTATATAAAAAGATTCTCGATGCTGTTATATAAGATTCATTTAAAAAATAAAGAAAGGGAATTTTTCAGAATAATAATTCTTGTGTTGTCAAAAAATTTGGGAACGTTTGGCTCGTAGATATATGTTTGATTTGTTTTGATTGTTTGATTTGTTTATAAATATAGACTGACTTGCGGACGAAGAACATTAATTCATCATTAAATACCAATAAAGTCCGCTAATTTCGCAGCAAATTAAAGTTTCGAAAGCGACAAAGATATCCTTTGTTACTAATAAACATTGTATATAAAAGAAATCTTATTTACATAAATCTCTCCTTTATAAATCTATAGTAATTATTAGAGAGTTCTAGCTGTATCAATTGAAAGTTAAGTAAATTAAAAAATGGATTACTGTATTTCTATAAAGATTGTGATTGATATTTAATCCTTTAATACATCTTTGTAATTTCACAGATCAATGCATTTCATCTGTTATATTGTCACAACTTTTAAGAAAACTTTTGCAGTAATTTTAATAAAGTTATGGGTTTTGCTGGAACGGAAAATATCATACATTTTAATGTATTTACAGATCGGAAAAATAATTACATTGTACATTAATAAAACACGTAATGAAATGAATGCGAAATGTATGTAAAACGCAATTTATTTGACTCATTAACTAGTCAGGTTACATGTATTTTGAAACATTTATCCTAATATGACGTGAACAATGTGTTGCGTTTATGACAAATGACTGTTACGTGAAAAAAACTTTTATTCCACTCTTTTCCGTTTTACTTTTTGACAAGAGTAGTCGAAGTTACAGCCGCGCAATTAAGAAACGTGTCGCGTATGTAGAAGGAAAGTAAATTCTTAAAAGTAGAGAAGATTTCAACGCTGGCAGTGTTCCAGTTTTTTGAAATTAATAACGACTCGGAAATACTCGGAAAAGTAGATACAGTAGGCGGAAGTAGACAACAACGGCAGATAATAATGACCAAGTTGGTAATCTTGCGGCTTCGCGTCGGCAAGAAACGCGCATAATCGTCCTTCTCTATGTCCAGACTTTAGAAAAAGGTCAACACCCACTGATCATAATGAAAGTTCCGTCGCCAGGAAGTTCCGCAAGAAAGTACCGTATATACAATTGTGTGTTCTCGTAGTTTGATTCTTATACAGAAGAGACGTGGTATCATGTTACCGTCACGTAGAAGTGAAAAACTGGAATTGACATGACGCAACTTTTATAAATTTCCGAAATCGTACGCTTAATCGTTTCTCCTGTGTCAATCGACTTCTTTCTGATGAAAATTCCATACGAAAGAATAATGAAATTTATTCATTTATTAGCAGGCTTTTATTCTCGCTTATTCATCAAGATATTAAATTTCGAGTAGAGTGATAAATTAATATGGAATCCACGTAAAAAAAAACAAACGATTTTTACATCCCCACATTTTATTATTCCGGAAGTGGTTCTCTCCGAGTCTTCCTCGGTCCCACGTATTTGCCAGTCTGTCGATTTCCTTCGATATCGATCGCGCGAGGAATGCTAAAATTTTCATAGAAACGCTCCGTTTCTCGGATTGTAAATGAGACGAGGGGCAATTAACCCCCCGGGTGCGATAATCGACGACACCGTCGACACCGCGGGAATTACATCGCATCGACAAAAATACGATAGGCGCTCGCCGCGCGGAGAAAGGAAGCCCATTAGCGTCGTCCGTGCGGCACCGGAGTGGTCGTTCATTCATGAACTCGCGGGCGTATATAAGCGTCGTTGTAACCCTACTACAACGACACACCTCCGCTACGTATTAACGCTCTATCGTTACTATTATTACTACTACTACTACTACGTTCGCGCTCTACTACGCTACTACCACTTTTACTTTGGCAGCATCGCCATCATCACTACTACTATCACCATCACCACCACCACCACCATCACCACCACCACCATCACCACCACTACTGCCGCCCTTGGTGCACCAACGTCGGTTACGTGTTCTACCACAAACCGACACCGGCACCGCATTCCTGGCGTTCTTACGCGAGGTGCCTCAGATATTCTCGGATGCAACGGCCTTTTAGCCGATGACTTCTATCGCCGAACGCGCCTTGACATTGAGAACACCGACGCTATGTCGGATCGCGACTATTCCATCGTTTCCTGGCTAGTCGGAATCTAGTCGAACGGATGTCGAGAATGCCCAATCTTCTAGCGTCTTCAAGAACGTACAAGATTGGACGTATCATCGATCTCTTTGATTTGTCTCAAATGTTACCGCAAAAAAATTAAGATAAATGAGAATATTTCTACTTTTTTTTTATTTTATCGCATACTTTTTCTAATATTTGATATAAAAACGAACTTTATGATCTGATAAGATTCATCAATTGATACAAGTGAAGTGACATTAGCAAATACTTATTTATGAATTCTTTTTTTATTATGGTATTAATTATAAATTCTCTATATCGCTGTCTAAATAATAGATTTCAAACATGATTTAAAAATTTATTTGAACTAAATATATTACTGTTTTTCGAGACCGACAGATAAACATCTGTCAGATAAATCTCTACTTTAATAATAAAACTGTTACCTCGTTTTCATTTTATAAAGTCATTATAAAAATAATCGAGCGTTCTCCATTTTAAACAATTTTATATAAAGTTTGTTTAATAACCGTTTCTGTTGAACCAAGCACGAATAAATAAGTCATGCCGATCGTTTATCTCAATTATTGCAATCGCGACAGCAAACACAGTTAATAGCTTGAAGTTATTTCCCACGTTCGATCGAAACTAGCGTTAATTAGGAGCTTCTCTTCTAGGACAAGACAGGAGATCAGCTCTTAATTTCGATAATGGATCAGAAATTTGTAGAAGCAATAATAGTAATGCAATTATTTTAATTTTCTAAAAATACGCTCATGCATTTATAACTATAAACTTAAACATATAATAATTGTTTAAAAAATAATTAGGAATATATATTCACGAAACATGCTATTATCATTTTCGATTTGTCTTTAATCTTTAATTGTAGTGATCTTTGTGATTTGGTTAACATTTATTCCTACATATATATACACATACACACACACACACATATACACAAATGGCCATAATATTAAAAGAGAAAAATGATAATCACTTTTCAATAAAGATACCTCTCTTAAAAGTCTCCGTCAGTTCTTTTTTACCGTGACAGGTTGTTAGACGGACGTTTATTTTACAAGTTTGTCAGAGCCGGTGCGTCCCGAGAAACGTGATTAAACTTTCGTGGCTCTTACGGAAATCGATCAAAAACATCGTCCCCCTGTCGCTCGCTCGGCGTCGTTTCCGGTTATCCCGACAACTTTAAGGTCAACGCGCATACTACGGTCCTTGACACTGAAACAACACGAAACTTCGGCAACTTGCCGACAAGTTGGCGAGATTTCCATACGTTGTTCCGGTACGGGAGAAAATGCATCCAATTAAGACAACGAACAAAACTTTGACTGTTTTAGCTCAAGCAACGCGAAATGTTTTGGTTCGCATTTCCTTCTTTAGGCGTTATTTATAGCTAAATCACGGAGAAGCGAGATTGGAACAAAGTATAAGAACATTTATAGAGAAAGTGTCAAGCAAGACGTGCCAAATGAGACATTTGACATGTATCTAAAAAGTAAATTGTGTTAGTAAATGAATTTTCCTGTACGTTTATTTTGGTTAATACAATTGCATTGTGCAAAATTTATACACATTTAATCGAATATAGATGCTATCGCATCAAAGTTCGTAATTAAAATGTATTTTAAAATTAAATTGAAATGTTTATTTAAATATAATAAAGCTCAACATTGTTTTTGTATTGACAATTACGTTACTTTAAAATTATTCTTTCATTACTTTTTTTTTTATTATCAACACTTTTCACATTAATATCATTCGAAACTTACTCGATGCCTTTAAAAAATTAACGCGCGGCGAAAAAAATATTCTCACTTAAATCTTAAATCACCCAAACATTCTTTAACCGATTATTCACATTGCTACGTGCATCTTATAATCTTCGTAATTAATTATAAATTTAATTTATTTCAATAAAAGCAACTTTCAAAAGAAAATCAATTTCTATGATACCAGTGATTTCCAATCCGGTGTTTCCGGATAAAAACTCGCGATCGGTGATACATTTGAGCGATTAGAATCCGTATAAAATTGCCGATTTCTCCGCGGAAACACGCGCAACTGACCATTCCTGATTAAAGGTAACGTTGATAGCGGACGGTGGTGATCGTTGGTGACGACGGTGCGCGATGGCGACGCGTGGAAACAGAAGTTACAAAGAGATATTCTCACCCCCGAAGAGCAAACAACTCTCTCGCCGCTTCCGCCGGAGCCTCGGACCGTAAACACACGTCGGTGGCTGGTCGCGTACTGAAGTTTCCACCGCCGGTGGATTCAGCATCCCCCGACCGGAGGGAGAGAGAGCAACCCCACCGCTACCTATCTACCTACCTACCACCGACGCGAACACCCTTTAACCCTCCTCCATTCGGCGCCCTCCGGTCCGTCACTCGAAACCGTCACCGTCTCACCCTATACGGACCATCACCAACCCCCTTCATCATAATACCTGAGTGCGAAGAGGGGGAGAGGAGGACGCGCGTAGATAGGGTACTTGGTTACTTGGTATTTGCGATACTGTTAACTCCAAGCTGTATTTGTTCAGCTATTTTTTTTTTTTTTTCCAATTCATCTACAAATGTGTGGACAGAAATTTTTACAGCGTGTAAAGTCGATCGAATAACCATGATACGCGAGCTTTCCACTCGTCAAAATCGATGATTTTTTTGTGGAAATATCAAGAACGGTAATCTTGACCTTTTTTTTTGCGACGGATATGATAAACTTATTAAAACTTTATTTAATCGGCAGGACATATATTAGATAATTATGTAATTATACATGTCTATATTAACTTTTTTTATACAATGTATTTGAATCGTATTTGAAAAATATAAAAAGTTGTGGATGTATATTTCACAAAATTAACTAATTTTTATTAAATTACATTAATCGTAAAACAATCATTATAAGAGGAGAAAATTAATAGTTCGTGGATAGAAATAAAAGAATCGGATCAAGAGATGAAACTAGGAGCTGGCAAGACCGCATTGAATGCTCTCGCCAAGAGCCATTTAAGAAGCCAAGAGAGAGAAATTTCACTCTAGATCCTAAACTGTGGATCGTACTAAACACTTTTCTCTCTCATGGTCCCTCACTGGCGCTAAAGCCACCTCCGTTCTTACGAGTATTCGTCCTAATAAAAGTAACCGTTTGGCCGGCGAATCTCTGTGCCGACGGGCCGACAAAAAGTCTTCGAAACTCTCGAAAAGTTTTCCACCTTCGTTCAGCAATATATTTCATTGTCGGCTGCCATATAAATTGTGAGAGATCCGCGCGGTGTAAGGTTTAGTTTGTGATATAGGGAACGTTCGGAGCGCGGCTTTCAAGAGAGATCAAATCCCTGGAAATCAACGGGCTACTCGGACTTTGAAGATCTCGGAAGTCCCCCGTGATTTAGAAAAGTTTTCAGCTTCGTCGAAAGTTCTTGTATCTCCGACTTTTCTCTCGAAACTTTTTTCGAACCTCGTCTTCGCGCGCATTCCAAATGCATAACACGTACGTTCATATGAATATCCTACCGACATATATAATGGTTTTCCGTGATGTATTTAGATAACGCGAGAAGTTAAATAAAATCAGACGAAAGTTCCTCGTTTTAGGAATGTCAGCTCTTTACAATGATGTACATCTTTTCTTTTTCTCACAACCGTGTAAATATATGTGCGAATATTTACATAACTCTAGTATTTTTTTATCAATATTATAAAATATATCCAACTGTTTTTTTGTGAAACGCGCAACATAATAGTTTTTTTTTGTATCTTTTCGATTGTACATATTATTGTTAAAATTTTTATCTCGATATTTTTTTATTTAAATTAATAAAAACGAACAAAATATTCGAAAATTGTATCATGTACTCACATATTTTTTTTTACATTATTTATTTATTAAAAAAAAGACATTCAAATGGAGTATTAATTTTTTATATTTTTATCATTTATTTCATCATTTTCGTTTATTTGTTTGAAAAACATCTCATGTGAGAGATAAAAATTTGCAATATTTAATCAATTAAAATTTCAGAGTAACACTTATCAACTCGATCGAACTATTCATCAAACATTGAAAAGCTTCCTCGCTTTTCGATAAATAAACATACTCTAAAAGCTTCGACATATGTTTCACGCAGTGTTTATATTTGTTCTTTTGCTTTGTAATCCGAGTGGCATGTGAAAGTATATAAATCGGGAGTGGCAACAACATGGTATTAGTCCGTAAATCACGTCGAGTGGGATAAGTTCGAAGCATAAAGAAAGTAAGTTTTTGCGAAAAGCATGGAAAGCTTCTCGAGATTCGTGATAAACCCGTGACTTGCCGTTTGTTTAAACTTTTTATATATGCGAAAACATCTTATATACACGGCTACACGTTACTGTTAATGTTTTGATATATTTGATATATATGCCAGAGTAAAATGAATAATTGTTTATGATAATGCATAAACTATATTTCCATATCAGAGATTTATCGGCAGACATGATTTACAGCACGTGAAAAACATTTATATGCTTAAATTATATACGAGATATAATAATACGTGATGTGATATACATAATCAGAGATAATCCCATTTTTATTTATGAAGTCTTGTAGATTCATTATTAGTCGCTATCCATGAAGTATGTCAATTCGATTAGTATCCATGCTCCGTTGATTCTTCTTTTTTAATTGATGGTCCATTTTTTTAATATACTCGTAGCAGTTTTCCTTAAATATTTTGAAAAGACACATATACACACACACACATACATTTTCCACAAAAAAAAATCAAGATATTAAATTTAATATAAAGCACAATATTTTTGCATTTTTAATTAACAAGGACAGCTTGAACGTGCAAATATTTCATGAATTTAATTAATAAAATAGTATGTTAAAGCACACATCCACATATGTTTGTGATATTAATTAGTACAATCTACCGAAATCATTAAATATTATTAAATCAATAGATTCGGGGAGGGAATTGTTAGAAACTAAAGGATCCTTGCCTAAAGCATTAAAAATTGATATTTTCACGCAGACGGTATGGTGTAAACAACGTATATGTATTTTATTTCAGATAAATATCTCAACATTGAACATTGACTAATGTATAAGTACATCGTTTACTCGTTTATGTCGCCGCAGTGTGTGTGTGTGTGGTAGTCCGATATATTTTCGTTTAATATGTTATATACTTCTCTATCTATCGCTGATCTCTACGGGTTCCGTTACAAACTAATCGCTTAATGTCGATTATACGCAATAATAATTTTTATCGCTTATGTAATATCTTTATCATCCCTGTATGCAGTTATTTTTTTTACTCGCGAGATAATCTGTCTTTTATCTACTGTGGTGGGATCGTCGTTGTAATCCGCGATCATTATATCGTACGTAACGTTTTTACCTACTAATTAACTAATTTTTTTTTTATCACAATTACGGTATTATTATTATTAAAGCCGTCAGAGCGCCGGGCGAATCTTGCTGGAACACTTTGATGATCCGTTTATTTCTGTATGAGAATAATTATCGAAGATAATCACCCCCCTATACGCTTGTCTAGCGGGGTTTCTACTCCTCGCATAATTTACTTTCGATTGTACTTAGCAAAAATTTCGCTGCTACGTTAACGAAGAAAAAATATTAAATGCTTCTTTATAAAATCTTGAGTATAAGCAATAGAAGAGTTCGATGTCCAATTAAATTTAACATTCTATGTACTTAATTTACATAATGTAACTTAATTTTAATTAATTAGATTTATTAGAATTTTCATTCTTTATAAATTCAAATTAATAAATCTTTTAATTTAAATCGAGCTAATTTAATTAAATTTAATTAAATTTCTTTATAGTAACTTAGAGATGCGTGAACGTGAAAAATTGAGAAATACCATGTCAAATATCTGAATCGCGAATTTTCGTTAAGAACAAGATTTTCTCGGTTGCAAATTCCTTGAAGAACAATATCTTACCATTATCTTTATATTATCTACATTTTTTTTAAATCTGCATTATATATTGTAGTATAAGAGACATGATTTTCTGTGATCATACAATATTAATGTCTATGACATTTCTTTCGCTGTCGTTATATTCCACCTTCTAATATTGCTTTAAATATTCTTTTTTCTTTACATACAAAGCAAGCAACGAAATCGGCATCAAAGTTTCTATATTTTAAAATTTGCCGAATCGCTGGCGCCCGATATTTAACATCTTGGATCACTTTCTTGGCGCTTTTTCGTTAAACAATAATATATATTTAATTAATTAACAGTATCGCTTATTGCTGCTGTTTCGTGCATTGACTTGACTGAAGGTGGTGCCTTTCTGAGAACGAACCAAGCTGCGTGTCGTCGTAATCTATTTGAACTTAATCAGAACCTTAAGATGTTAGAGATGCAGATAAATATTATTTTACAGATATACAAATTTAAAAAAAAACAAACAATTTTGAGACATTAGATATAAACTAATATATACATAATAGATACATACATAACTTATATAAGTACCTAAATTATATATAAAAAAAATTTGTAATAAAAGTATATATTTATATATATATATATATATATATAAGAACGTTTTTAGAAAATTCTAAGAATTAATTATTGATCTTATATTGTGTAGATCTTTTCTTTCTTACACACATCCAATTTAATACGAGAGGCAGCTCCACGTTTAATTTACCCATTTTTTGATAACATAAATTATACGGAAGCTAAAAAAGAAAAAAAGATACAGGAACTGAAAATCCTGGGATCGAACGGAAATAAAGATAGGCGTAGAAACAAAATAATTCACGGATTTATTAAAAATAACACAGAAGTTCGAAATGACACAACAAATCAGAACAATAAGCCGCGCTAACGGATTAAGAAGTCTGACGATTATTATAGCGTATCACAATCGCGGGATAATTATACGAAGATCGATTAGGTATCTCGATCTTTGAGAAATTCCCTCGACGATATTGCCAGCGATCTCAAGGAAAGCTTTGCGTCACGTGGTTCACGGTTTTCAATCGCTGTTGGAATAACACTTTCGAGACATTTATGCGTAAATATATTCTCTCATGCCCGTTTCTTACTTATTAATCTATTATTGCGTAAATATGTTTCACTAGCCGCTCAGCGGAATATTGTTGCATCGCAGAGTCTATCGTTACTCTAAGGGTTATAGTGCACATAAATCACATTTACCTTTCACCACTTATCTAACTAAAGACTAAAGCAATCCCTGAAAAAGCGTTCAAAATATAACGTGTATCTTATAATTTGTCAAATGAATATAGTGCCTCTTATTAATTTCTGTGCAAAATAAAATTGAAAATAAAGACGTTCCTAACGTTTTTCCTGGGGATTTCTTAAAATATTAAATTAAAGCGATTTAAGAATAAAAGAGGAAAAAGAGAATAAAATAATTCGTTTATAATTTTCGCAATTAGAATTTCTATTATAAAATGTGAACTAAATTGATAAACAAAATATTTATCGCTAATTAAAATAAAAAGTATTACCACACCACGTGACGCTACTTTTCCTGGCGAATAGTTTCTTTGGAAATCTTTTTAGAAACTGTTCAAATCACATACAAAATCTCTCAAGATACATCTAATTCTTTGAACAAAATTCTTTAATAATGGTTGGCTATCGCAGTTTTTCCAAAAAAATTTCCAAAAATTTGTTCGCCGCAGCTACAAATATGAAATAATCTACGAGGGTTTCAACCCTAAACAGTGTAAGAAGATTCTGCGACCGATCCTTTTCATTTACAAAACCAAATTTTTATCCAAAAATATTTCACCAATTAACATTTTTTTTCATCCCCTCTTTTGTGTATTCATATATAAACATATATATAAATACATAAATAATATGTATAAATAGGCAAATAAAATTTGTAATATCCAAACGCAAATAACGTAAATATTATTCATTTACATCAACAATATAAACTCATTTTTTCAACCATATATGCAAGATCTGCCAGCCTCTCTTACACTTTCTGTAAGTAAAGTATATTATTTAGGATTAATATTTAACGAGTAAGGTCCGACACAAAAACAAACATCCATATTCAGGATGACTTACCGTCTATCGTAAATTGCGTATCTAAATAAATATTAACGCTCGATATATTTTCTCGCTATCGTTTTCACAGCTTCTAGGGACTACGCGTTAACTACTCGGGAGAAAGCGCTCGATGTATTCTGTTACACGGTAACCGTAATAATTGCGATTATCTTTGGACAAATTGCTCGTAGTTGATGTTGCATGCAAACATAGAAGAAATATTATAATGCCAACATTTTTATTGCTAAATTGCTCATTCAATCGCATAATCCGGAGACATTTGCGCTGCAACGATTTGTAACGTAAATTTGACTCGACAGAAAACCGATTCGTCGCGCATTATGGAGATCTTGAGAGAGATCTAATTGAAAATACTAATATCACCTCATGTTAAAAATATTTAACGCAATTTTAAAAACACAATACGCGATCTCCAAGTGTAAATGACTGACGAACAATCTAACACACAAAATAAAACGAGATGATCCAAAGCATACAAAGCCTATATCTCAATCCTTGATTTCCTCTTGCCGAGATTACTTCGTCAGCCCGTAGTAAAGCGATTAGAAACACCAAATCACGCAGCATCGTTCGGCTTAGCGGCATCACTTTCCCTACTACATTTTTAGGGATGCTCACTACTCGCTACAATTAAAAGAAACGAAAGCGCATGATCAAAGAAACAAGTCTCCGGATATTAGTAATATTTTCGACATTTTTCCGATTTTTTATTCTTTTATTTTTTTTTTTCTTTATGTTATCCAATTATGTCCATTTAATATTCTATTATGACTCACAAAAATGTCTCTAGTTAGTACACGTAAAATAAAATTATTAATTAGCATTGGCAGAATACATGAGATTTGAATAGAGAATCATTGTTTTCGATTATCATGCACTTTTGTTCGCCCAGATATTTCGATTAGCGTTCGTATGTTATCTACAAAGACGCGCACATAGCGCTGGGAGAATTCATAAAACGCCATCTAAAAAATTGTTAAGCTCACAAAGCTCTACTTCTCTCTTTCTCTCTCTCTCTCTCTATTTCATCTTCGTATGGTGGTTACGAAGAAGAATAAAGATTTTTCGATTTCATTTTAACAATCTAAGAGTTCCCATCGCCAGGTGCGCTAAAACAATACCGTGTGTCTCTATAGTCTCTTACGATTAATTCGCTAATTAAATAGATAAATCTATTTATGCTTACGCATACTTGTATTATCTATTATTATAAGGCATGGAGTATGTTATACTTGTCCATTCAATCCTTTTCTCTCTCTCTCTCTCTCTCTCTCTCTCTCATACATTTTCGCAACTTTCGCTCACGCTCTCTCATTCTCTTTCTCTCCCTCTCTCTTACTCATTCAACTCCATCGTGCGATACCCTTTTTTTCATTTCTAAATCTATTCCGCAAGTTATCTATACGTGTAAGTGTTATAACGATTCCCTTTTTTTAATATTCTTCGTTGGAAACTAGTTTCTTACTTACGGTATGCTTAGCACGTAGATAAATATGCACATGCTACCCTCTCATGATCCGAAAAGAGAATTGGACTCTGAAAATTTTGCACACGCCTCTATGTATTGGCACTGTCTTTTTTTTTTTTTGTTAAAGATATATTTTTTTTGGCCAAGGTCCCCTACACCTTGCATGAATTCGATTCACCTAAATTTATTCCGTTCCGAAAATTTTACATGACTATCAAAATGAACAGCTCGCATCATTTCTATCTTTACAACTTACACACGCGGTCAATTCTCTGTTCAGAGCGATACGATAATCGTATCAGTAATCGTAGGCGCTTGGTAAGACGAGGGGTTCCGCTCGGGAGAGGAATTCCTCTTCGCATCTTCTTTCATTCTCGTAATTATCGCACATTAATATCATACGTTAACATTCGGTGACTATTTACAAGCTCGTTTATCTACTGGGGTGCCTATGTGAACGATCGAAGAGTCGAAACGCTAAGTATGTAAATATCTCTATGTTGTCGCATTGTCTTTTGCATGCGCGTATGTAAAGATACGAAGTTGCGATTCTATTGCTCGCGAAATCGGCGTAAAAGATATTGCGTTTATGAAAAAAAAATATTATGTAAAAAATAAAAGCTTTAATCAAGAAAACAAAAACGTACATTACTAAGGAGTACACAGCATTGTTGAAGCGATAATGTGCGAAACTTGAATTTAAACGTTATCAAGATTATATCGCACTAGCTTTGGCATTTATTTTTGATCGCGATTTTTCCTGTCATCAAGTACTATTTTCAATCTATGTAATAATGGAATTCGATGCATTGATATTTCGATAATCGATAATGATATCAAGTAAGTGTTTCCGCAATTTTTTGTAATTAAAAAAAAAAAAATCTTTTTAGCAATAATCATAATTTTAAATAATCGCGTTAATATTATAATTAATAATAATTTAAAAATTAAATTAAAAAATTTTAATTATTAAATAATTTTAATAATAAAAATATTTTATTTCAATCAATAAGCGGATCAAAATCTATTGTCTAAAGCTTGTCTTGTTTCGCATTGATTTCGCGCGTAAATGTAAACGAATATCATTTATTGTTCCATCGATGCGCAAATTCGTAAACACGAGAGCTTGCTGCGTGACTGAGTGTATGAATGTAGGTGTATCGCACGTTACGCGATGTGCATGCATGAATACGTATGTATTTATTTGTACACATGCGTCGTCACGTCGAACGGATTTCTGCAAGAGATTGTAATAAATATGCGTAATTAAGGCCGATTCAGTGTTTCTCGCTTACTTTTCTGCTTCTCTCACTGATTATGAACGATATATAAATTACTCTCTCATAATATATTAAATTAAAATACATTATATTAAATTAAATAAATTTCTTTTCCTTTTTTCAGCTCGTGTGGTTAAACAAAAAATAAAAAAAAAAACGAAAAAATTATGCTGTGTAAATAAAATGCAATTTCACTAATAAACTTAATGATTATAGAAAATATCATCAATTAAATTCGTTATATTATAAGTAACGTTAGGCCAGCAAAATAAAAGAATTACTCTTTCAATTTAAACTGTTCGATTAATTATCATTATATAAACGAGCAGTAACAAATTACATACGTACTACGTTTTACGTAATAACTATAAGTTTAATACCCTCTTTTCAATTAAATGTTAATATCATTCGTTAGGAAATCTTATTGAAATAATGATACTTACTTTCGCGTTAATTAATCCCGTCACTGTTACTTATTATTGATTTTAAAAGTACATTCCTTTTTAATTTCGTTGTTGACGAAACAAAAACAGATAATCTGAACCGGGCTTAATCAATCGACCAATTTCGTAACTTAATAAATCGCAATCGTTAATAACAGGCTATTTCAGGCCAGATGAGAGACTCGATAAAAATCACCGTGCCTTAGAAGTTAGATTTTGCACGATCGTACTTATCGAAAACTGCTTTAATAACGATCAGATCGACGTAAGATACGATCGTGCGAGAACACTTTAAACGTTTCGTATTATACATATCGTCATTAAAATTTGTATGCACTCATATTCATTCATCGCTGTGATTCTTTTTTTTCGATTTCTTTTTCGAAACGCTTTTATAGGCCGGCCTCTCCATGCCGCGCGCGCGAACCTTTATAAAAATCATATATTATTATTATATTTATATATATATATATATTTATCACCAAATCAACAAATAAATATCCTAAATATATTAAATATGTGTAATATATATATATATATATATATATATATATATATATATATGTAATATGTTCTCCCAACAAATAATATATATATATATAAGTTCATCTATTTCGTTATAATAATATATTTATATATATATTACTTTTCATTTATATATATATATATACTATATTTATATATTAGGCATACTCTATATGTGAAAGTCTACCCTTGTATCCCGGTAGGATCGGAACGGTCCGTCCGACCTTGCCATTTTTTAATAATATTTCTTTTTCCTTTTTTTCTTTATAATATTGCCTTCTCACTATTTATCACCCTTTCTCTCTAGAAGGGTGCGTTCTCTTTCATTAGAACCACACAGATCTCCTCCTTCGCATGTGGTCGTAGCTCACAGCCAAAACCAAATAAATCCTAATGCATTCTTGCACAGAATCGTTCCTTCGTGACGCGTATTTCAATGCCTTTGTGTATCTTTTTACCGTAGTTTCTTTTATTACACATGAAAAATCCATTATCGCGCAGACAAAAAGAGATGCATTATTTCTTAGAAGCACCTAAATTAACAAAAAGAACGCGTATACGAAGGAATGATTTTTTTTTCAGGACAGAACGCATCCATATAATAATCCCTCGTCGTACTTTGCTGTTAAATTTTTGTAAACTTTGGTCTTAAATTTTTATAAACGTAATAATAGACTTCTTATTACAAATATCCATATTATATCAATTGAAAAGGAAACTTCTCCTGCGCTGCTTTCGTTTATTATGTAACTATTGTTATTCAAATGAGAGTGAAAATTTGGAAGAGAAAATTTACGATAAGAAAATTGACGATAAATTCACAATATGAATATAATCGATTGTACACTCTAAACGTAATAATCCGATACTGATGACTTCTTTTATCTTATTCAAAGATTATGAAGTTTTACGAAGCTGTTAGCACACGATCCATATAACACAGCTAATCTTACTGCATTATAAAATTTTATTTCAAGTATTCACTCGTTTCCATCCATCTTAATTTTTTTCTAGCTTCGAAACAACACGCTTCTATTATTTCTCGTGAACTTGTCATACATATTCTACTCAACAGATTTATCTGTTTTGCTTGTGATTCGTTTCCATATCTTTTTTTTATATATGTAAGCAAGTTAATAAATCTTCTCTTGTAAAACACAGAAAAAATAAACTATCTCCGCCATTAAAATCTCCGCGATTTTCATGGCAAGAAGGAAATAAACAAAGTTAACGAATATCTTGAAATATCTAAATCGTATGCCGAAACGATTAGAAATATTTCAGATCTCTTTTTGTCAAATCTAGTCTACCATTCTTGTATTTCCGTCCTACTCATGTAGGATTATATCTTCTCGATCGATGTGCAACTGGCTAAACCAGTAATTAAATGTATGAGGCCGTCGCCGTTCGTAGGGTGGAATGAAATGCGCTGTGAAGCGTGTGCAGAGGCATCAGCTTTTCGAGATCTGTCTGCGCGGATGACGCGAGAGACAAATCGCCTCCGTGTCCTTCCTCGTGATCGCGTCGTAGGTGCATGTCGACGCACTGTTTGTCACTATTATTATTACGATAATCGCCACGATCTTGCTGCAAGCGTTGCGACGAGTAAACCGTATTGGATGGAGGGTGCGGGAGGACGCGACGGAATTGAGAGGCGGGCTGCACCCTGCACGCACCCTGTACCCCCTCTCACTTGTCCTCGGACTCACCCCGCGGTGATGTGTCTGTATCCTGCCTATCGCTGTTATAAGATATACGGAAGGGCAGAGTATAAAGATGATCGTTCTAATTTTTCTTTATGCGCAAAACTTAATCTTTGCGCGCGCGAACGATTATAATGTAATAAAAATTCGTCAAGACATTGTACTTACCATATGTATCGTATAGACTTCATCTTGAGAGCAGTGGAGTTTTCTTTGCATTTGTATGCTAAGACTTGCTTCACGCTGCTAACGTCCACTGACGGAAACCTCGACGTCACATAAGCTGAAACAGCGTAGACACAAACTAATATAGTTTACAAGGAAATGAAGGTTTACAGAAATACATATGTGCATTAATGCACGTGTTAAAAAGGAGGGTCTTTTAATGTATCCCTCAAAATATCTTCATGTTTTTCATCGTATATACTTACATATAATGGCTTGAACCTTAGCCTTATCAAGGGCAGGTTTGACAGGACGTTCGGTAGCTGTGCCGGCACGGCTCCAACGTTGACCGGTGACAGAGCACGTCGCCAGCTCCGTCGGGCTGAACAATATCGCGGCTAATCCGCGTGTCAACTTGCGATAATCACTCCATTTGACGGCTCTCAATTGCTCCTCACAAACAGCTATACCCTCACCCAAGTGGACCTATAAAAGAAATGTTATTAAATTATGTTATCGTTATTATTTACACATTTTTTAGAATTTATTTTCTTTATAGAAAAAACATTTATATGAAGAGAATATTTTAAAAAGATTTGATATGCTTTGTGCATAAAGTAACAAAAGAATAATTATGAAAGAAATTTATTAAATTGATACCGACCACACCATCCGATGAAGATTCTTCGAATCCACGGAAGGCAGGCATCGCAGCTGGCGGAGTCGTTCTCATGTCCAGGGGCAGCCAATCACTCCTGGAGGGCGAATTTCTACGAACGGACGGTGATTGATGTTTACCACCTCTGGCTCCGAGTCGCGGTCTACCGCGACGCACTCTTCGCGCTGCAATCATCAATTATGAAAAGATATGCGTTTAATTTTATGTTTTTTTTTCAGCATAAACCTCGGAAATGTTGAAATGTAACTTGATTTGTTGTACTATATGCAATTATTTTTGTAACGAATATTAAATGTCAGACTTTGCCATACAAAATAATTGTTATTATATAAACAATAATTATTATGTCTATTTTATGAAAAAAATATGCAAATGATACATTTTTATAAAATATATAATATATAAATAAATTAGAAAAGAAATATGTTATTCAGATAATCTAACGAAAACGCAAAGTAGATATTCTTAGCTGATAAAACTTTTCCGGATGAGTCTAATATACATACAAGCTGTTCTCTCCAAAAGAATACGTTTATTTTTTGTTTTGTTATAAAAAATGACAAATATATTTTTTCAACTTAAAACTACATAATATTTTCAAAAATATAAAAATGACAATTTTATATTTAATATATAATAATACTTCATGCTGTATAGAACTTTCAAAAATTATAGGAATGATCGTGTATAAATAAAATTAATTATTTTCAATAAAATTTGGCCGTTGAAGCACATTTCTTTTACATAAGATGATATCGGTAACGTTGTCACTACAACAATCTTTTAATTGACGAATCAATTATTGCGCCGATTTTTCAGTCTGTGGATACATATAGAGAAACTTGAATAAAACACCACAATACTTTTCATCACTATCAAACGTTCATAGATTCCAACTTAACTTTCTAAACGAACGATCGTCTCGCAATCGTTTTTCGTCCTTGTTTTTCGTTCTCTTACAATTAGTAAATTCAATCAAGTACTTTGCCTCTCCAATGATCGATGACGCGACAATAATCAAAGCTATTAATTCTTTCTATCGAGATCATTGATATTAATATCAACAACGACCATGTTGCTCATAGTGTCGTTAAAGACATCGCCCTGACGATATTCATCTTCGTCGAAGAAACTCGCAAGTTGACTCCGTATGACATTACGATCCCAAGAATTGCTATCTCCCTGGCGGAGACGTTATCGTGAGACTGATATACTGATGGCTCGACGGGATCACATGATTATGATCCAGTGACCTCCTCTTCCGAGGAGGAAGAGGGAGCGGTGAAGAACAGGGAGGACTGCAGCACCATGGTTTTCCGTTGCAGCGACGTCAGCTCGAGGAGGTCGGGAGCGGTCGCATGGGCCGATCTGAGGTGTCTGCGTAAATTACTGTTGTTGCTGTAGACGCGGGCGCAGCGCGGGCAAGGCCGCGGATTGTGCCAGGTGCAGACCGTGGAAACACTCGATATTTTTAACGACGTCGAGGACGACGACGGTGGTGATCCCGTTTCCTCCGTACCGAAGCCGACGGCGGCTGCAACATACCAGCCGACCAATCTAGATTAGTTTCTCCATCCATCCGTCGTCGTCAGCCAAAAATCACCCTTTTCCCCTTTTCCGCCTTCTCTCCTATCCCATTTTCTCTCTCTCTCTCTCTCTCTTTCTCATTATATTTCCTCTGTCCCTTTTTCATCATTTCTCAATCGTCCCGACAATTATAATATCAGAATCTCTTGAGGTGATGTGCTTGGAGAATACAAATTCCTTAAATTGAAGATCCAGCTACAGAGTTTCTTAAAAGTCACACTTTTTTTTGTGGATATCCATCATTATTGCATTTTAATGTGGAATTATATTTTTAAACATGTTCCTCTATATGTGTGGTCGAGTATCTCGATATATTACTTTAATATATGTTCTTGTTTAAAAGTTATATGGATTTATCATATATAATATGTATCAATAGTTGAATGGTTGAAAATTGATTTAATGTAACATTACTGTTACATCAAATTCTTCTCTTTCGCACAAAAAAAAATCTCATAATACATACTTGTGTAAGAATAACATAATACATATTTTCCGTACAAATGTGAATTACTTTATTCAAATGTGTCGTTTGACAAAATTTCGGATACAGAACGAATCGCTACGACGGGATATTGCGCTCTAAGCCAGACGAAAAGTCTCTCGTATTCGCGATTGCAACAGGAATTCGTTTTCGTAGCCGAAAAAGTTCGCGTTAGTATAAGTTATACCTTTTCGTAGTCGGAACGTACAAAAGCGCGAACGTAAAATAGGAACGTCGCTATTATGATAGGATTACGCTTTTAGTATTCGCGTATTCGCGGGAAATCCTATCGAAATATAACGATGACAAATGTCTCGTCGCCACACATTGATATTGCAATTAAATAATGAGATTCGCATATTGCGCCTATATGTCGCAACAATGGAAATGAGGGCGAGGGGCGAGGGATGAGGTGAGGAAAAAAGCACACTTGATTACAGATCTATGGCTACTTGATTGATGCATCTGTCGCTAGCGAAATTAACACACGTGTTTGTTTATATGTGTATAGGGTTCTACGTGCTGCGCGACTCGACAATGCCGCGCGATCCTTCGCAAGCTTTCCTCTAATTAACCATTTGTGCACTTCTGGGATAGATTTTTGTCAGTCTAAAATAGCAGCGAAACATTTTTTTTTTTTTTTCGTCAAGCACTAAATAGCTAGTAAGTCAGCTGATTAATACGCGCTACTTTTACGTGTAGATAATTGCTCAATTCCAACTTTTTTTTTTACTAATTCATATTTAATTCTATTAACTCACATATCAGTAACAAAAGATCCATTATTCGCCGCTCGTAATATAATTTTTTTTCTGATGTCTGCTACGCGAAACGATTATATTTCTTTTAAAGCCATATACATCTCTTAAAAATAAAATCAGCAATGCGTGTGTGTTGAATATGTGATGAATCGATATATATGTTGAAATGTTTTATGAATAATTAACATTAGTACAAAGGTAGCCAAAATAAATTATCTTACCACGTAAGAAATGGACGGCAACATATAATACTACTTATCTTCGCGAATATCACATTTGCAAATACCATAATTCTTCGAATATGTATTTTAATTATTTCTCTTGCAGTCTCTCGCGCGCGCGTGAGATATGATAATGATTATATTACAACTTAAAAAATAAACGTAAAAAATATTCTAATGAATGACGATGCAATTAAAGCTTCTAAATTTCACGATTTATTTGATAGTTACAAGGATCTTTACTTGCTTGACTGCGAATAGTCGCGATAATACCGAAAGTATCAAAAAAAAAAAAAATTAAATCGTTCGCGGCATTCATCATCATGCACAAATGTTCAAGAATCTTGCTCCAGATAATTTCTGATAAATTAAGTGCAGCGTATGTGCATTAAATTGCAAGCGCACTCGATGAAAGCTTAAGCTATTTGTAGTGTTGAGCCTCGGATACATGCGCACACGAGTGTAGTTTCTGTATATGTAACTACTTCTAAACATTTTTCCATTGAAATGATAAATATGTTTAAAATAAAATAAATATTAGTAAAAAAAAACTCATAAAGAAATACAAAAATTATATTTAAAAAAAAAGTATTGTCTTCATACATGTATAAAAATTAATCAAACTTAATTATCACATTGCTGGAAGTAACAATCGCACGTATATTGATCAGTACAATATTTTTACAATTGCACCAAACAATAATATGATAATTCGCCGATTAATCCATGAGTTTTTTGGATAAAAATCAAAAATATAAAAAATTATATAAAAATGTAACAAATTTATAAAATTAATAAAAATCTGTAAAAATAGATTTAAATAAATTTCAAAATGATAATGCTTGTGCACATGTATCCAAATACTGTTATATCATTTTACGCCCATCACTCACTGCTAGTCAGTTAAATATAATGCAGTGTCGCATATAATAAATAAATTACCGTGGCGTATCAAATCTCAAGTAAACATTGTGGAAACGTTAGCCAAAAGTAAAATATACATTTCTCGATAAGTATTTCATTATTCAAATTCTTTTTTGATGCAGAGCTCATTCTGTCCAGATAATTGTTTGTTGAAAAAAAGAAATTCTATATTTGAAGCATAAATCAGAGAATTTGCATTTTCTTCCGCCAACTTGCTTTCGTGTTTATATTAAGCCAATAATAAGTCACTTTTGTGGAGCCCACAGTTCAGCCTAAAAAGAGCACTTCATCAATTTTTTTTTTATTCTATCGGTTTTGTCGCTACAAAATTGCTATGCCTGGCAAATGTCCTGATAGAAATTAACAAGAGCGTTTCTATTTTCAGACGTTAAACTTGTATCCTGTATGAATAAATATAATGATTGAAGCGATTGCATTGTTATAAATTTTATGTCTAATAAAAATTATAATAATGCAATCGCTTCAATCATCATATATTTCACTGGATCACCAAAATTACACATATTTTTTTATATAATCTATCATCTAATTTAAATTATATAAACTATTAAATCTAAAAAATCAAAGAATTTTGACATGCTAGATTTTAGAAAACTATGCAAATGATAAAAATGTATATTTTTCTCTCTATTAATTTGCAGTAGATCTCTTTTTTCTTACGCATGAAATTCTCGCAATTTCTATCAGGAACTCCGATCCTTTCGCACATGCAATATTTTTTTTCTTCATACGTGATAAAGAGAGACATTCACGAAGTCAATACGCATCAATTATCTGTTCAGAAATTCCGCCAAGTACAAGCTGCTGTACTTTACTATCCTGTTTTCTTTCATCTCTTAGACGCCTTAATACAGTATATTCCGCGCGCATACACACATGCATACACTCGCACTCATCGAAAATCAGTCGTATATATACTTTTTCTTGCAATGCGATTGCCGTTTTATAATATATGTGGGATAGCACAAGACGCTATTGACCTGCCCGTTTATTAAGAGAATAACTTACTTCGGATACGCCATGATTCGAATAAATATCATACGTAAATATTAGCGTGTGATGACTACTTTAGAAGCGAAATATTCGTATTTTCGATACAGTCGTATTGGAAAAATTGCCGCTATTTACATCGAAAATTTCGCACTTTTGCTTTTCGCGCATACTAAAATCTAACACTAATCTTAAGCTTATATATTTTTTGAAAAAGTACACTCGAAAAAGATCGACATATCGATCGGGAACAGAATTTACATAAAAAATTATGTAGAATATATTGCGTTAAAAAAATGCGATTTCTCATTCGAACGAAGAAACGATACCTCTTTTTGCGCTACAATACCTTTAAAAAATTTCACAATAATACTTTTTAATATAGTTTTTAAAGATATATATATAACTTTTTATTAATTTTTTTTTCAAATAATTATCTTTATGCCAAAAATTCTATCAAAGAATTTATGTCAAATTTATATGTCTCTTTCTTTCAATATATAAGATTTAAAGTTTATTTTAAAAATTAATAATTCGACCTTTAGTCGTAAAAGAATAATATAACAAGGTAATAATTAAAAATTAAGTACTATATATTTTTTCACACTGAGCTTATCTTTCCTTAAACATAAAATATTAATATATTAAAAATATATCTAGTATAAGCAGAAACGTATAATCTTAAAACCATAATTTATTTAAAAAAACTTCTAAAAAAATATTTTCCTAAAACAAAAAAAAAAAAAGAATTTTAATACTGTTTCAATTTTTCAATTACAGATTTCAATTATTTCTAAAACTAATACTGACATATACACATAATAACACATCATGCATGTTTCTAACAAATAATATAAATTACTTAAACTGCATGAGAAATATTGTTTTTATCGACTAGATTAAAATTTTCATTTCAAATCATCAAATAAATAATAATGTAAATCAAATTAAAGGTGCGAAGTATGTGTGTTTCGCGATGCTACATACACAAAAGAAGATGTCCATCGTTCAAACAAGAAACCATATATATTACCTTCATTTAAGGTAATATTTCCTATAGCTACACCTATATATTAGTAACAACTAGCGATCGAATATATGAGTTATTTTTTGTTATGTGACGCGCATACAAATTACATAATAATTTACATATATACAACACATAATTAAACGCGCTAAAAGATATTGGTTTTTATGATGAAGACGACGCACACATCGAAAGCTGTGCGACGCGGAAAATCGAGGTATATATATATCCTTTCGAACATAAAACATCTTCGAGACAGTGGACGCAACCACGAAGATATGCGTTCAAAGTTTTAAATTAACGACGACAATAGACGTTGTAATTTTAATAGGAGAATAGTAATAGTAGTAGTAATAGTAATAGTAGTAGTAATAGTAGTATCAGTAGTGTGGTATTGATAATAATAAGATTCGATTGATAATAATAGCGATAGAGTGATTATCATAATAGCAATAATAATCGTAACAACGCATAATACAAATGCTGAAATCGCAGGATTTTAGGATTAAGTTTAATTATAGGATTAAGTTAAAACTTATTATCGCAGACAAAAGATAGTTTTTCAGTGAGCGTTTCTGTATCTACTCATTAAGTTCTTTTGGAAAAAAAACTGGCAAGTACTGTTGGTATTTTTCATCACAAAAAGATATTTTTTCATCACAAAAAGATACTTTTATAACCATGCGATGCATGTCGTTGCATCTCTTTTCATTTAATTTACAATAAATTAGGTATTGTTAGATCCAAAAAGAAAATACTAAAATATTGCAAGATTTTTTTCGAGTATTATTTCCTATAAGCTGTAAGTATGTTTGTTATCGATTGATAAAAACCGTTATTTTTTGTTTTTCTCCTTTTCTATCTTTCCTTTCTTTTTGCTCTTTGCTGTCTTCATGTTGCGGAATTACGGAATGTTTGCACACACCATTTGTGAATTCGTAATATAATTGTAATTATAACAGTGAATGTTCGGAATTGTATTGTGATATTAGCTAGGTAACCGGTTTTTAATGCCCAGCGAAGTCCGGCCTGTCAAATGATGCTTACTATTATGTGACATTCTGTAACACATCACTCTGATATACACAGTATATGGAATCTCAGGCAAAGGATCGAGTAGACACCAAAATGACTGAAAATAAATATTGAAAGTAGCAAGACTTCTATAAATAATACCAATTGCAGATCTTAATATTACTAACGCTAGAAAAACTAAATGGAATAATAAACATAAAACTCTACAAGTAGCGTACTAAAAAAATAACGTACTAAATCTATATCTCTTATTCTACAAGACACTGTATTGTAAAAAGTCAGTAGCTGAATTTTTACAGTTGAAAATTATATATAGTATGATGTGTGAAGAATGCACCATTTTAAGAAATGTTACTCTATATTGGCAAGAGAAGCAGAATGAAATGTATATGATCCAAAGCCTGAGAGTTGATGAATGTAACACTGCTTGGCAAATGTATAACAATATTATAATATGATATGCAACATTTATAATCTAATCTTATTTCGGTACTAATTGTCAGTTGTGCTGGGCATCCATTCATATCATTAACTCAAAATCTCGAATGTACATTCGTAGTACATTTTTAACGTGTAAAAAAACATTGCAATCACTTACCAATGTAATAACAGATAATAAAAACCGTTTGTATAATATCGGCAATCTGTGTTATAGTTGCAGTTGTTGCAACTTTTCCCAGTACTATTGTAAATTGTATTGTATGTAAATATATTATAATATATAGCTGCATCTGTTTAGTAATTTGATTGTATGTGAGGTAAGGAGCCTGTTTATATGAATGGTACGACTTAAAAGGTTACGATTCTAGGGGACATATCCAGTGCCCCATTTTCTAGAATCGTTATTATAAATCGTACTTATGGAACTATTGTCATCTGTAAAATATAATATAAAAGATCCTGAGTTGTACTGTGTGGTACTATGGCTATGGAATTGTGCGGCAGATATCTATGCTGGTTTACTTTTATAAAAAGTTGAAATTAGATGTCCCTAATAAAAGATGATAAAAGAAAATTATTGCAAAAAAATGATAATTAACGAAATCATTATTAAAAATAGTTAATACTTAAAAACAATACAAAATATATTTCTGATAAAAACTTATATAAAAAAAATACAATTAATTATTGCTAAAACATTATTACTCTTTTCTTCTCTAAAGAATATACTGTAAAGTTTTTCTTGCAAAACTGTTGATACATGTATGAATTTCACACAAAATGTTACTGTGTTTCTTTGATACTTTAAGAATTCTTTGTGTTTCAAAATAAATAAATAAATTTTAAAAAACTAAATATATTCTATATGTGACTCATAAAAAAAAAAAAATACGACTTATATATAAATTATATAAATATCATTTAAGAGCGTTGTTTTATTATGAGCACTATAATTTTTCAAAAAAATAGTGAAATAAATATCTTTATGGTACTGTCATTAAACATATGTATTATTGAGGTAGAGTATTTGAAAAATACTCTTCTACGGATGTGCTTACAGACAAGAAACCAGCAGAGACATTGCCTTCTTATTATATATTGTTAAATTCAATCTGCTGCATTATTGCGATCACGGTTTGTTGATAACTGTTAATAATAAATATTATTACTCTGTTGAGCTGTCAATTGGCTGTATATTGCAATGTATGCATGTGAAAAATATATCATGTACGAGCTATGTCATTGCACATTGCGTTGCAATAATAAAGTAAATATAATCCTCTGTAAGAATATAATATTGTTGTAAATATCTGTAGTCTGTATAACACTGTATAGCATTAAATAAAACAACAAGTATCCGGCTGCAGAATTATCAGTACGAGGTGGGATGGCTGCTCCACCTTCGGCATTTTAGTCGTTCTCTCCCCCATCATCAGCGTTCATCTTTACGATGAATAGGCACGGGACTTTATATGTAAACTAGTCTCCCAAACCTATATACATTGTCGACCTTCGTATGAATGATCATTCGAATGATCTTTATAGGCGTCTTATTACGGACGAAAACAAACAAGTGCGCGACTGTCGATCGTATTTGATTTCTTGTCCTCCATTTGTGTTTGTGCGACAAGAATTGCATACACGTTTCCCAAAAAGATTTAAAATTATAAATTACACCCGTGCACACACATACACACCTCTGTGCACAGAACCTGAATTATTAAATACGGAATCAGCCTTGTGTCGTAATGTTATTTCTAGCTATTTGTCGGTCAACTATGAAGATACGTTCCCTATTGAATCACAAGTTCACTAAACAATAAAGATAAACTCGATTTGTTACTATATCACAAAATGATACAACAAACTGGGCACAAGATAATAGATTAAAAAATAAATAAACATCCTGTACACATTAGTGATACGTAGCATCGAATTGCAACATCCCACTAGCAAAATGCTTTGAATCACTAATCTGCGCCACCTCTACCGAGTAAGCATTATCGCCAGCTTGGGCCTGATACGATCTGAGCTTTGGTTCCGTGGTGCCACCACCACCACCGCTAGCTCCACCTTCCTCGGTGATAGCCCGAGAAGGTGGAGCAGGAGCCGCTAAAAGCACCTTATTATCCACCTGAGTCTGAGCTTGAATCTGAGCTTGTGATTGAGCCTGAACTTGTGTTTGAGTTTGAGTCTGAACTCCTCCCTGAACCTGCGTTTGTCCCTGTCCCTGTCCCTGGACCTGAACCTTAACTTGATGTTGGTAGATTTCTTCCTGTCGTTGCCTGTCTGCCACACTGAGGTCGTGGAAACTGACCAGGTGACGCTTCAGGTACAGCTTGGTCTTGAATGGCTTGTTACATAGAGGGCAAGTGACACTCTGAGGGTTGTGGATGAGGCGCATGTGCTGCCGCAGGTTGGACAAGTTACTGTACATGCGGTTGCACACAGGACAGGGGCGTGGGTCCAGCGAGTGCAGTTTACGCAGGTCAGCTGCAACACACACACAACTTGCTCTAACCGGTAGCAGCCCACAGCATTGCACGTTACCACAGCATAGCACCACGCCTTTTCACACCACGTATAATGTCAGAATGATACCACCCACCACAGGACAGCAACAACCAGCAAACAATCCTATTTTTAGCGCTACCCAATTTTTGCTGCCTGCACAGTACAAAAAGAGTATCCCCCGCAAGAGTATCACTTGCAAGGATGCAATGAATCAAATATGTTTGACAGATAAAACAATGGTAATGCAGTAAGAAAAAACATATAGTTTGAAAACAATGGTAAGCATGAATCGATGAAATGAGAAACAGTCAAACTCTTTTGTTTATATATTCATTACAATCTCTTAATTCTCTCTTGTTTTTTATGTAGAAAAATAATCTTTTTTTGTAATAGAAGATTAGATACGTTAGCATGTAGACACAAATTCGTTTTTATATGTGGTAACATATGATAAAACATCAATTTAGAATTACTTAAAAAAAAACAGTTTTTTATTGATGAATAGATTTGATGTCTTTATAGTTAGAAAAAGGGATACCGAGAGATCTAAAATTATTTTATATATTTTATATACAACTTAAGAATAACATATCATTAAGATTAAAACAATATTATAGGATTTGAAATGTGTTACAATTTAGCACAACTTTATTCATTAATAATGATTATATTAATCAATATTTATTAATAATAGATTCCTTAATGCAATTATATTGTGCATAAAAAATAAATGGCACCACATAAACATTCATCTATCATATTTAATCCAAAGCAGTATGTACAAGCTGATTTGAAAATTTGTCACATATATGTAGATATGGCATTTATAATGAGTAAACGAGAAAGCAAATGATTATAAGATAGATTTTTATTGGTCTGAGTGTTAACTTTTTAATAAGCAATGATCTTTTATATTAAACACTTTTTTCAGGGTTAGGTTTTAATTCAGTGTATATATGTATGCTTTAATATACACATGTATGTGTATATTCAACGTATGTATATATATATATATAAAGCAGGAAAACAAAAATTATAAAGCATATTGGGGTGGGGTTGTTTCTTGAATATGTACACGCAGGACTTTATTGTTAATGATTCAAGTTTTTCCGGGCTATTTCGGTAACGTTCATACAACGCTACAGCTGCTTAACTGCAAACTGCACTCTGTGGACTCAGGCCTATTACAGCCTCCGAGTGTCAAGTGTCTCCTACCGCCTACCAAGACCTACCGAGCTACACACGAGCTTACCATTTCAAACCATCAAAATTCCTTTCTGCTTCCTTGTTTTTATTCTTATTTGACATTTGTGATGTAATGGCTAGGTTGTTGCTGTTTGTAATGGTGCTCGCACTACCAACAAATAATAAATTCTGACTCACCTTGCTGCTCCTGATTTAATTCCGTAGTCCCATGTGATGGACCTGGCATTCCTCCTTCTACATTTTGGTTTCCTAAAATAGACACATTAATATGAATTTTAATACAGTTTAAGATTTATATTATATTACAAAATAAGAAAAAAAGAACTATACATTTAGAAGATTCAGTTATCGTAAAACAATTATACAAGATAAAATGTTTATTTTTAAATATTAATATTAATTTTTAATTTCAGTTTTTTTAGACTAAATACATTTCTTTTTCTCCTTTTCTTGTAAAATGATTACCTTGATAAGATGATGGATAAGATGGCAATACTTCCATACCACTATCCAAGCTAAGAAATCCACTGGGTAATGTATTAGCTTCCTGTTTAGGTGAGCAATCGTCATCACTGCCATATTCAGGTAATTCTATTTTTGGCTGAAAGTAAAAAGTTAAAAACTAATGTAAGATTGCCTGTATATATGTAGTACATTGATATTATCAAAAATATTTGATTATGAATAAGAATACGAATACAAATATAACAATACGAATAAGAATATATACCTCAACAATATCGAGATCTTTATAACAATCGAGCTGAACTTGAGGCTCGATAAGTGGACGCGAGCGAGGTGCAATAGTAGCACAAGGCGGTATCGAGGGTGTTGGACTAGAAATTGGAGGTGAATCACTTTTTTTACACAGCCTTTTCAGTGGTGGAGGGCTTGAAGGTGGTGGAGTTCTACTGCGTTCATCGTCAAAGCTCGGTGAGATCAGACCACGGCCATTTGATGCATGGATGTTGTTTGTCTTCAAATGCTGAAAATTATTAAATTATACATACATTATAATACATATGCATTACATGTATATATAAACACAATGGCAATAGGAGACATGCAAAAATGTACAAACTTATGTCAAACAAACCTTTTCATTGTTATGTTGATTACTTTGGGAGTCGGTGAGGCCACGAATTTGAAGAGATTCAGCAGTACGTAGAAATGTAGGTAATTCGGCCTGCGAGATATTTACTTCTCCAGCGTACATAAATTCCAATAACGACTGTAGATGTTCAAACTCAACATCTCGCATGAAAATTATTGGATGCTTGCAAGGATTTGTCTGCAAAATAAATTTCATGTAATACTATTAATTATTAATTACATATTTTGAAATATTTATACAAGCAAAAAGAATTGTGAAACCAATAACAAGTTATAAAAAAAAGTTATTCCTTTAATCTTTTTTTCTTTAATATCAAGTATATATTATTATTATTATATAATTTTCGATTTAAATTAATTATATTTATATTACAAAATCCATCTTTATGATTGTATATCTACAATAAATATATATATATATATATATATATATATATATATATATATATATATATATATATATTATTAATATAAGATATATATACGTATCTTATATTAACAACACAATTTTAATTACATATTTAATTTTTTTCCTGTGTTTAAATTTTTTTGCCAGTATTATAATCGTGCAAACGTGAAATTATAGATACTTAAAATTTTTTAAATTCACAATTAGCTTCTGCTTTACAGGAAGTGCTTCATATCTAATTGCAAATATCTAATTTAGATAATCGTAATATCTCTGTTGAAAAAGATGCAAGAGATAACATAGTAGATTACTATTGCATAATTTCGTCTGTAAAACGAGTACGACTAATTGAACAAACGTATGGGGCGAGCTCGTCCATTTATCGACCTCCCCCCAGCCTTCGCCGGCGCGTTAATTGTCGGTCAGCAATTACATATAAATTTTATTCGGCGCGGTCGCGAAAGCCTGCGGCGGCGGCGGCGGCGGCGGCAACAGCCGGGAGGGGCGAGGGGTTTAGCGGAGGGTGAAAAATACATGCAAATATCGTGACGTAACCGCGAGCACAAATATATATATGCGCCTCGCTTTGAAATGAGGCGCGACGAAAAAGATAAGATGCGTAAGAGGTCGTCACGTAAATAGGTATTGTGTAATTTTGGAATTATTCATCGCGAGATGAGACGAAGGAAATGCATGTACGTGCGCGCACACATGTACACACACGAGCACCGCGGATGGAGGGGAAACAGGACGAACAAGAGGCAGACAGAAAGAGGGGGGAGGGAGAGGGGAGAGAGCGTGAGAGAGAGAGAGATTGAAGAGGGGGACGAAGAATAGACGAGAGGAGAAACGAAGAGAGCGGGGAGGGCGGCTGCCGCGCCGGAGGACGCAAAGGGGGAAGAAGATGAGGGGGAGGAAGAGGGAGGGAGAATAGAGGCGGGGAGGAGAGGGATTACGTCTAAGGTGGGGAGCGAGAAGAAAATGGTTTTCTAACCTTGAACAGCTCCTTGAAGTAAGGGCTGCACGCGGAAAGGACGACCTTGTGCGCCTGGAGTCGCCTGCCGTCGCACGCGAAGGTAACGTCGACGAAGTCCTCATCATCTCGCAGCGCCTCGAACTGGCTCGTGATGTTCGCCTGAAAGTTATTCCACCGCAAGCAAAACTGCTGCTGGCTATCCGTCATTCTCTTCGCACGCTCGACTCCCCTTCAACAACACCTATGATCACACATGTGGGGGCAAACTTATAATACCATACGCCCGTGGGAAAAACTTAACTCTCTCATTACTGTAAAAATGTAAAATGTAAAAAGAGTGAATCGATGACTGAAGAAGAAACGTACGATATAAATAATGACAATCGATATCCAGGTTGCCAGCTGTCGGGCAGAAAAATTCTCTAGGCTACGAACGGCGGTCGCGCCTCGCGCGAGGCGCGAGAGAACGGCGTGATTCGGTACTCGCGGACATCATTTCCATCGAATCTATTCCGCGAGAGATTCGGGCCACACGTTTTTAACGTAGACTTCCATATGCACACTGTGAAACTTGGTAAATGTTTTCTATATAAATTTAAATAGATTATACATATATCAGACAATTTAAATAATTTTAAAATTTATCTATTTTTTTATATTATATGAAGAATGCGAATTTTGTATACTAATAAAAAAGGGTTATCAAATATGAAACATTATTCTCCAGTTTCATCTCGGAAATAATAAATCATTATACTTAAACAATTAATTCTTTTAAGCAATAAAATCTATTTGGAAACTTTGTTTTCTCAAATGCAACTCGTTTATTCGATTAAAAATCAGGAATGGAAAATGATTCTTAATCGGAATAAATTTTGATATTAATTTACGGCAATTGTCTCTGTTCATTGATGATAATAAAAATTACTGTAAATTACATATATTCTTAAATTTTATATTATTTGCAATAATAAAAATTGGAATAAGGTATCTTTTTTTTATATGATACTATAGCGATTATATACCAATATCAATGGCCGTTTCATATTCATGGGCGGCGAGTTACGTCATACTTCAAACAAATTATCCCTAGACGTTGCATCCAGTCGCGAAGTTCGGACGGCGCGTGCGCCATCGACAACGCGCGCTCTCGCGCCGACTGTCGAAACTGACGGCGGACGAAACGGATATCGAATTTTCGGAAATAATAAGCTACATATGCAACAATGTACTTCGATCCTGCTGCAAGCATACATACGTGCATGCGTGTTGCGTAATTACGAATGCTTGTTCATGGTATATGTGCTATGCAAAAATATGGCCGCTTCGTTGCGAAAACAAAAAAGCTTGTTATCGAATCGTGTAATAATTAATGCGACGTGAATAACAAATTAACGAGAGATTTTGGAATAATAATCAAAGAGCAAAAGAAACATTGTAGTGTTTTTATTATTGGCAGAATTAACTTTTTTATTCTTACAATAAGGGCGTATTATACACATATGTATTATATTGAAAAATATTTTGAACGTTCAGCGAGTGCATTTGAAAATATAAATATATTTTCAATAAAAAAAATTCATTATTTTATATTGAAAAAGACAATAAGTAAGATTACTTTTGGAAAAATAATCAAATACTCCATTATGTAGTGAGAGATTTAATCAAATAATAAAAAGTTGCAAAATCTCTTTCAAACGAATATAAATATTAGATAATCAATATATTATTTTATGATATTAAATACAATATTTATTTTTCAGTTTAATATGACAGGAACCGCTTGACCGAGCGTTAGAATTGCTTGATATGAAGTTAGCTGAAAGAATGCTCGAAGGGCAACTATGTATAATTATATCACCCGCGAAATTTGATACCCGGCAAGGTAAAGTGGCGTTCATGCTTTGATGTTCGTCTAAAGTGAGACACTTATGAATCGAATGCATTGCATCTAGGTATTTGTACACCATGAGCGATTGATTAAGCGAAGCTCCGCAAAAAATTATTTTATCGATCAATTTAATATTATAAAACTCTTTGTTATTCATTTTTTGACAGTATATCCAACTTGTCACACGCGCCAAACGATCGTTTATACGACGATCAGACGCATAGAATTATGAAAATGAAAAAATTATTATCATACCACATACATGCGAGTGTGAAATTTGAGTCATGGCGCACATAATATCTATAAGAATGACACGTTCGATCCATCGGTGGCCAACTTCAGACGGGCAAAGGCGTAAACGACGCCGAGTATACCCATAGTCGTATGCGCATTCTGTCAGGCGCTCGTGGATCTCAGGTCGCACACACGATTTTATCCTATATTTAACGCTTGCTCTCTCGAGTCGGTCTGACGTCTCTCGTCCCGTCCGCGTGTGTCTCTCGATTCCGCGATTCTTGCTCTCGCTTCGCGTCGCGTCGCTCGGTCCTGTTCGCAGCGGAGTTCGGACGGAACGCGACATGCGAAAGTGCGGTGTCCCGACTTTACAGAGAAATATGTCAGTGACGTGAACGTGCACGCGGTAGCGTCGAGCCCTTTGCGTTTTACGAGCAACAAGAAGAATGTGCGCCAAGCATCGACGCACGGTAAGAATGGATCGAATCCGTCCCGTCCCCATCTCCGTTTCTCTCTCACGATGCCGCCGTCCTTTAACCTAATTCCGCCCTTTAGGCTCTCTCCTCAGGTTACTGTAGGAATATTCAATCAATACATACATTAAAAGGAACATTCGAGCTGCCTCGAGCTCGATCACGCGAATACATCCGCGAGTGTAACTCGCCCGCGCGGTTCGATGCACGCGTCGCCGATTCGCGACGTCAACAGCTGATCGAATCCTCTCCTGGCCCGAATCACTCTTTCTCGAGCTTTATCGTGCACCCGTGCTGTGATATGCGAAGAGAGGGGACGGACAGGTGTATCCGAGACAGTTGAAGCATTTAACGTGTTCACGCGTACCTTGTACTTTGCACCGGGTATCTTTTTTTTTCATAAGATATAATGCTCTTATAACCTAAAAGATGAACTCCAGTCAGAGTCGCAGATCCCCCCCTCCCCTCTCTCTCTCCTATCCTCTTTTCCATCGTTTATGCACTTTAATTTTTTTTTTTGCAGAATTTATGCATTATAGATACTGATTCAATGACGATGTAAGATTTCTATATGATGCATGATTTATGTAACACCAATATGGTCACTGTGAGAATTCTTGCAAGGTACTTTGTATGACAATGATCATTTCTCATAGATTTATGCTATATCTGAACAGACTATAGATTTATTCTTATCATAGAGAAATTGGGACATAGAATGATAAATGATGATGAATAATTCTTTAAAATAGTAATCAATAGAGAAATGATAAAACAGTGATTAATAGAAAAGGGAGATATATATAACCATTATGAGAATTGCATAACTTATCAATTTAAAAATGATCACTTTAGTAATAAATAATCAGATATAATCAGATTTACTAGTAGAAGAAAAGCTCGATCGTAAAATTTCAACAATATTAATCATATATTTTTTTGTGATTTCAGTATCTGCACAACTTCTTTCATTGGTGATTGTAGTGGTTTCCCATAGTGGAAACCGAAAATTTTATACTACGTTACGGTGAGTAACTTCAAATAATTTACCTTTGTATAATATAAATAATTATTTATATTCTTTTAATTTCTTCAAGACATAGTTAAAAATCAAGTTTACTTAGCATCAGCAATTTTTTTTATTTATATTTGTAATACTTAGAAAAAAACAGTTAAAAAAATTAATGAATAAGCCATATAAGTTATTCTTTTCAAAAGTTCTAATTCTAAAAAAAAAAATGTTTTTTTCCATTTCTATCTGGCTTTCCCAAAGATGACACATTTAATCTTATCTTCGTCTAAATGAACAATGTTAAACATGTGCGAATTATATGACAAAAGATGATAGGCTCATACCTTTTTGCGACTCCAAATATTATTCTAAGGCTTCATGAATCTCGCAACCATCCAGCGGAAGCACCATAGAGCACTGAAAAGACTACATAACTATTGTATCATATCAACCGAGCATTACCTTAATCTTGGTAGGAGTCGAACGGACTTGGCAATGTACAGTCTATGCAGAAAATGCTTTGACACGATCCGAATGAATATCGGTTCTGTTAATGAAACATCCACTTTTCCGGGATCACTTCATCGCGATTGGGTCAGTTCGTTCTTAAAGTATATTCGTGCAATGGTACACAATCCGTTCTAGATAATGAAATATTTTTTTTCAGCAGAGAGAAGTTAAATTATAAAAAAAATTTTTACTTGAATTTATGATAATAATAAAAATAGATATTTGTCGAAGACATAAAACTTGTTGACTAGTACAAGTAGAGTCTCTTTAAATTTTTTTTAATAGTAGATCTTTTGGTCCATTTGTACAGCAATTAATATATATATATATATATATATATATATATATATATATATATATATATATAATGATTTTTTTTAAATGAAAACGCAGAAGAATTATAAATACTTTTTTTTATTATAAAGAATTATAAAGGCTTAAACGTGTTGCAAGTGATTGATAAACATATAAAATAAATGCTAATTTCTTTGTATCTTAATTGCTCTGTTTGTACTTAAGTAACGTTTTTTGCATCAGTCTATTACATGTTTTGCATGTATTATTAAATATCGAGAAAGGTTGTCATTTTTCGCAAGCTTCAGATTAAAATTTTGCTAAACTTTGCTTGAAATTAATTGAAAAGTGTAATTTTATTAAAAAATTCCACACAAAACTTAGTTTACAAAAAACCTTCCCTTTTTAATTGCTTATAACTTGGAAATTATTGATGTTTTGATATTTTCCTTAAGGAAGAGCGTCCACAAATGCACCAGAAGTCTACTATTAAAAAAAAAGATTGAGACTCTGATTTTGAGACTGAGATTTTTCCTTGTATAGCTAAATAAGATTCACTTGCGTAAAAAAAAGCATTAGTTGATCTTAAGCATAATATTAATAATATAAAATTTATACATATATTCCAGAAATATGTTTTTCGCATAATCTCCAAGAATAAAAAGTTTACGTATGAATACATTTTTCTAAATCAATAAATTATGCAACATTTTACGTCAATATACGTGCATTATTAAGAACATATAAAGTCTGAAACCTGTAATTCTAACATTGCATGATTAGATGTAAGAATTCTACAAAAAATGAACGTATGGTTTAATGTATAAATTGATAAATAATGGATGAAATAAACTTATATGAGACTGGTATCAATCGATACAAAATTAACATTGCCTTTAACGAATGATTATGTCTTTGATCAATGATCATAAAATGGGTAATGGCTCTGATGTGTAGTAATTTTCCGTGTTGACTATTCACGTTGTAAATGTAAACTATATGCAAATTCGCGTGCGATCAACATGAAAATCCAAGATATTTCTAATGAATTTCAAAAAGTATATATATAACGCGACTATTTTCAATAAATAACAATAAATGTTTGAATAATAACTGTTTATAATAATTCATATATGGAATAATCAAGAAATTAAAATTTATATTCAAATGACATTTTACATTTTGCATTTTACATTATTTAGAATATATGATTTTTTATCATAATCATGAATCTTTCCTTTTTTCTTTTTTGCATTAACTTTGTACAATAAAAACACATACTTTGAACGAGCATTTTTACGCAAGATTGTACCACATGTTATCAGTCGTAGATAAGAAAAAATTCATATTGCTTTTACACATTGGCTCGATGCACATCCTGCAGAATCTAATCAAGTTATCCAAGCGAAAGGTCGAATTTGCGAAGTTTCGCGGATTTTCACACTTCATTTCGTGTATTCACATAGATATCGCGAATCGCAGTTTTGGCAATTGCAAGCTTATCTCCACGGATCGTTCGTCTTGATTCGCGTGTGCGCGACGTTTTCATGTTTAAATTACATCAGCGGTATTATTGGAAGTTTCACGTGCGGTCGACCAACAGCTGCTTTTTATCGCCGAAGGCTGACAGGGAGATCGCGGCTTCTTTATTTGCTTCGTGATAAGCGCTTTTTCGTAACATTGACATTGCGGATTGCACGCGCGAGATGTTGCTGCGCGGAATTGCATTCGCGGAGGCACGTCGTAATTCGGCGCGACGCGTTTTCAAGAGCCGCGACAAGGCTCAGGGCAATAACGGATGCGAAAGAGACATCTCGTCGGATGTCTCCCATGATGGATCCTTAATGCGACATATACACACGATGATGGCTTATCAGTCCATGGAGCAGCCACTGTCCCCCGTTTTCCCGGTCTCGTTTGTAAGTTGCGAAAAAATGTAAATTAAAAATTAGGAGGATAATGAATAAATAATAGCTACGTGAAAAATAAGATACATTTTTTTTTTTAAATAAAAAGCGTCCGTGTGTAATTATATGTATATATGTATATTGAGCTGATGTTATTGCCACCGGTTGCGTCAGCGAGGTATAGATTGCGTCACATCGCAACAAAATTTTCTAATTTTCTAAAATATGAAATACTTTATTCCACATTTTTGCATTCTCAAGATAGAGTCTGCATTAAATAATAAATGAAAAATTGCAATTGCTTTGCTCAACGCATTATAATATGAAATTTCGGTTTATGTATTGAAATAATAAACATAAATAAGCGAACCAATTTTCTACCACTCTGTGAAAACTATCATTGTCAGATGCGAGTTAAGAAAATCTCTTCGAGATTTTCGTAGAAAGAATCTGACACATCTGACAATGAGTTTAATAACGTGACATTGATCACGTTGAAATTTAGAGTACGAATACAGTGCTCGATCAATGCTCATATAATCGGTTGGCATACATTTGAGGTAGATGAAAAATACACTTGTGATTATTTTGCAAATATAATCCAGAGATCTTTAAATATTTTATTTACTATTACTTAGGGAAATTGTCGTGAATAATTTGCTTCTCAATTTTAACAATCGTTCCATCTTTCGAAAATAGGTATTGAAGTGTTTAAAATAATTTGCTATCTCTCAACGTTTGCAGACTTTTTAGTTTTCTTTTTTACCTTTCAAAATTCTCTTTTAGCTACGCCATCAGAATTATTATTCAATACTGGAATTATTGAATTTTGCACATATTTATATTTATATTTAAAGTGTTCTTTAAATATTTTCTGCTTTATTTTTACACATCATGTATGCGTGAGCAATTTTATTCGCAATCGTCTATGCTAATCTTGGAGGAAATCATCAATCGAGGGTAGAGTAGGTATAGATCGATTATCTGTCCTATGACATTTTCACGTTTCACGTTTTCCTTATGTAGAATATATAGCATTGTTTCTCGTAACCTTGCGCCACGTTGCGTTGCGAAGCTAAAGTCGTCCAAGAAGATCGGAAAGTGAAATTGACGGCGAAGCACTAACGAGCCTTGACTGACGTGTAGAAAGAAAATGTGCAAAATGCGTCTCGGGCCACTTCCGATCGCACAGCTGTATCATGTCCATTATGATGTTGAGGTTTCTTCATAAATATCTTCCGCAAATTTACGTAACGCTCGTGTTTTACTTTTATTGATCGTGCCCGCGTAAATCAAAACGAAACGCGTCGCGTAATTAAAGTCTTCTCTGACGTTCCAATTCTTGACGATAACGATATGATTCTATGCGTGTTAGTGACTATAGCTGCAGTGTAATCGTGATTAAAAATTATCACCGTATCGTTCGTCCTGATACGATATCAATGACGGATTATCAAGAAAAAAGAAATACAAGTTGCTATACAATTGACAATTATCAGGTTTATGATATCTCACTGACAGTTTCTATAAAATAAATCATCTATTTTATCTATTCTAAATATAATAAGTATTTAAATTTAATATTTTTTTAGTAAGGCTGTAACTCTTTAATTCTTAAAATTATACGTTTAAAGATGACTACACTGCGAATTTAATTTCTAAATTAAAAATCTGTATCGATCTTTCAAGCGTTTGCGTTGATATAAAATCAAAGATCTTTGTTACGGCGCGGAATACGAATATAGTAGACAATATTGTTGCTGGAACAGTCGAAATGACTGTGCTGTCTCGAGTCAGTGTCCTGAAATAAACTCGGTAGTAAACCAGAAGACGAGCAAAATGAACGCGTCCGTCAATGCGTTACCGCATTCTAAATAAACGCGATGGCTTAAATACGTGTATTTAGGGGTTCGGTAATTGCGAAACCTTCCCTTCAAAAATAATTTGCATTTATTTTAGCTACCTGCAAGAAGAAAAATGTGCTTTGTTCCGTACTCTTCGAAATCATATATCTATAATATAATTCAGCTGTGAAGTTTACTTAAGTCAATACATATTGAATCATCGAAAAGTTTATTTTCAAAGTTTAAAAAAATTATTTTATATATTTTATAGGAAAATTTCTTTAGAATCTTTTTAAAAGTAATTTACAAAAAAAAATTAATTAAAATAAAAATAATTTCTCGAGTTTTAGAAAGATTTTTCCTACGTTGATTAAAACGATCAATATTTAATTTCAGGAAAGCGAGGCGATATCGCTCGTCGCCACAGCATCCAAGCTGGCCACCGTGGAAGATGTGGGTCCAAAGCGGCCCGAAGGTCCCATCCGACCATCCGCCGCCTCCCTAAAGGTTTCACCCACGGCCAGGGCGACTCTCCAGGCATTACGGTCACCGAAGAGCAAGCTAGTCATCCCCGTTAGTACCCGCGACGTTGAAACTATCACGGGTAAGATAGAAAACATATATTTTTATGTACGTACCAGCTGTGCTGCTTGGATGATGCTGAGACAATGTTCAAGGTTCTATTAGTTTTTTTTTTCACTGGATATTTGATTATACTAGTTACACAATCAAGAATCACGATATCACGTATGCGAATATGATTATAATTTTAATCAGATTATTAAATACAAGAACGAATTTTTTCGTTTTTGAGAAGATAATTTTGTTAAAAAAAAATATATTTTAAAGAAATTTGCGCGTTGATTTAGTTATCTTTCGAGTTTCTTGGCAAACAGTATATGCACGGATTTACTACATCTGACGTTGTAAGCGTACGAGGAGAAACTGTCTTTGACGGAGCTAGTACGAGGAGTTTTATAAAGTGCTCTACGGCTTACCTGTTCCAAGCCTCATGGTGTTTCCCATTGGCCTCAGCTAAATGATGATTACTCCTGCCCGGCGGATAATACGCCACGCTCTATTCTCATCATCATGATCGTCATCATCATTATCGTTATAGTCATCATCATCATCATCATCATGAATTTTTGTCTTCGTCAGCATCATACTCGTAATCATCATCATCATCATAATCATCAATGGTGACTAGAAATGATGATTGTCGTTGCAATTATTTTTGTTATTGCAGACATCTGCAAATGCGTCTTTCATACACTTTGTATTGATTGTGATACTTGAAATGCGTTCAATAAAATTCTCGGAAGAGCTTTTAAATATTATTATATTTCGCGATTTGCGTCTAAAATATCGAGAATATTACTGCAGATTTTGAAATAGGCGACCTACAAAGGGTTAGTTTCGTAAATGTTTCTAAAATCTAAGCCAAGATGTGTCATCACTTTGTGCACTTTCGGGAAGATCTGACCGTATAATTAATTTTTTTACATTAATCGAGTCATAGTATTTTTTGATCAGTCAATATTTTCAAACTTCTAGATTACGTACAAAATTTTATGTTGATGATTTAGCTGATACATTAGTGAAAAAGTCTCTCGTACGCACAATTAAGATATTATTAGGCATATACTTAGTTTATTCTCGTCTATTATATAATGCGTTTGCATACTACGCGCGTTTTTTTTTTTTTGAGGGTTTGGTTGACATCGTATCGTTTGCCAGCAACCTTGTTGAGAGTTACTGCTACATTAGTGAAGATTTAAATTGATCGATTGTTTGTTTCATCTGAAATGTTTTTTATATTTTAAGAACTGAATAACAATTTTTTTTTCTTAATAAATTATTACCTTTGGTTTATGCATCAAAATAGAACCATTATAATAATTATTCTTGGAATATATTTTTGTATATGGTTATTTTAGAGGAAATGTAGGAGAGAAAAAAGAAACATAAATCTAAAAAAAAAAATTAAAAAATTAATTAAAGATTAATTATATGCAGGAAAATTCTATGAACTATTATTTTTACGTTTATCATTTGTTGTCATGAAGATTTAGTTTTTTAATTAGATCTGTTCTGGAAAATGACTCAATTGTGAGAATCGAAATTGGACAAGCTCCAACTAATACTGGTCGCTGCTATTTTCCTCCATCGCCACGTCCATTCGAAGGAGTTGTTCGGCAGCTCGCGACTCAAAAAGAACGTTTCCCGAGTTCGCGAATGATCGTCATCGATGATAGATCACGAGGAGTTACGTTTTGTCGCGTAATCACCAAAAATAAAAATTGCCGGACACCGGTGTCGTTCACTGTGAATTAGAGGACATAGAGCACGCGACTAATATTGTCGATTACGCCATCGATTTCGCCATAATTCTGCGCATCGATAAGGTGGACTCTCACGAACGTCTTACACAATCTAATTCTTCACAGCTGTCGGGATAAAAGAATTGACAAACGGAACCATTTACACAGATGATTCATTGTAAATGCACTTGATGGATTACTGGATCATATGTTCCTATATAACGTTAATACGAAACACAGCACTTTCTCCTATTTGCTACGTTGTGTAAAAAAAAAAAAACTGACATGAATATTGACGTGATACGTAATTCGTAAGAAAATAAGAATCGTCGATAAGAAATTTTATGAATTATTTTATAAGGGAAAGTTATATATATTTGTAAAGAAAAAGATTCTCTCTTTGTACATTTTGCGAGACATTTGTCGTTACACTCTCAATGCACACTATCAGTTATTAAGCAATTTACATATAAACATCTCGGAGGTCATTGTCTCGGAGTTAATTACGTAAGTCTCTTGGCACGTCGATTTTCAATTCGATCGGACAATTTGGGAGCTCGCGAAACTTGATCGTCAATGCCTCGATGGATCATCGCCAGTTCAGTTTTACGTAATTCATGAGTTTCGGGGATCGAATTTCCTGAATTCCGTGGACAGTAAATTCATGCTTGCATAATCCGATACGCATAAGACCTTAATGAAAACGATAGAAGGACAAGAAATTTGGCCCGCGCCGGACGTGGGATTATGTACCTAGGCGGGAAGGAGATGAAAAGGCCCAAGGGCCCGGCGAAACTCAAAGGCATTCTCGAGAAACGCGAGGCTGTGCTTAGCAAGTGGCGAGATGGTAGGATATTTGCTCGTAGTATTCTCATTCGAATTTTGCGTGCGAATTATCAATTCTTCTGTTATCAACTGGGCATAGTAAATCGTTTTACACCGTGGGCAGGTGAGAAATTAAAACGCTATTGAGAAACAAATTGAAACAAAGCCAGGATCTATTAAACAAAAATAGGCTATTCTGATTATTTTGATCAAGAGAGATTTTTTGTGAGTTAATAACTGATCGATTTGATTAGGTATAATTAATTATTATTTGTGTTAATTAATTATTAATTATGTAAATAAGTAATTTATTGCAAATTAATGTTTTTATTTAAATAATTTATTATTAATTGATAATAAAAATTATATACATAAAGTATGTACAGGGTGTTCCATAAAGATTGGATCAAAGCTTAAGGGTAAATTATTGAAATCATTTTAAGATGATTTTTTTCTCAGCAAAAATATCAAGGCATCAACAATTTCCATGTGATAAGCGATTAAAAAGGGAGGGCTTTTTACAAACTAAACTTTATAAAATAGAATGTAGTTAAAAGATTCTTTAGTTAATTTTAAATAAAGTTTATTTTTTTAATAGAGATCGAGAGAGAGAGAGAGAGAGAGAATTTTAATTTAAGGCTTAGGTACAAAGATATTTAATGGAAAAAATTGGAAACTTACAAAAATAATGACCTGTCTTAACATTTTTGCTGAGAAAAAATTATCTTGAAATTATCTCAAGAATTTAACCTTTAATAAACATTAATCCGATCTTTACAAGACACTCTGTATAATGCAATATATTTACATAATATATATTTATATAACGCTTATTTATGTTCCGCATATGAATTATATTATTTTTAGATTTGCTAATAATATGAATTTTGTGAAAATATACATATATGAATATATGACATATAATTATATACATAAAATTTTGATGTAAATATATATATTTTTTTATCAATATTTCACCTTACCATTGCGATCTGCAGTTGGTAACGACATTAAATATCTATTATCTTCTGCAGTGTACATGTCGGTGAATTATCTTCTTACGTATGATCGCCGATATGTGGCAGCACATACTCTGTGTTCAAACTATTTTCATCACGTGACCAATGTTCTTGCTACGTAATAAGAAAGTCGGATTTAATCTCGTAATCAGGGATCCTAAATTAATAAATATTTGTTTCTAGTCACAAAATATAGAAGAGAGTTATGGAATAACAGGTACAAAATTTATTTTTTAAATGTCTACGCTTTATATATATATATATATATATATATATATTTTTTTTTTTTTTTTGTAAAGCATGGTTGACTGTAAAACATTGGTGTAAAATAAATTATTTGAGAGTATTAAACAAATAATTTGCGGGACAGTATTATGTATAATAAAATATTATCGCATAATTGATACTAAATAAATCTCGAATAAGACTATTTTTGCACAAACGTTATAATTTGTTCGAGAAAGATGTCGATGTGCGAATATAAAACATTTTGTGCAATCTTAATTAATCATATATTAGAATACTTTATCTATTCGCTTCTTCCGTTAGCTGAATCTGGCGCGCGAGAAGAGAATTATTTTACTTGCGCATTTTTAAAGACCATTATATCCTTGTTCGACATATTCTCGATGTGCATGTAACTCCCCTATATGAATCTGCTAGATATACAAGTCCTACATGCGCGATCCAGTTTCTATAATTCAATTCCAACGAGGGTGTTGAAAACCGGCTGCGCAAACTCAACTGCTTTTCATTAATGTAATCTGGGAAATTTTTGTTGAAAAGAACGCGTGGCTCGCGTTCGACTTCGCCGAACAATTGCGGGGCGACTGGCTAATCTGAAGCGTCATCTCGATTATGTGTTAAACCGCGATAATTCTATGCAGCTCGATGCTCCTCCGTCACGGGTCATCTCTGTCTCACGAGAGACGAGTGTATCGAAAGTACAAAGTTCAGGCAAAATGATGAGGCCTACGTCGCTTCTCGATCCAGTCAGTATCAGCAGTTGCGAGCAATTGTGCTGGCCTTGCATAGATTATGCCGTGTTTTTCCTGAGAAAAAGAAGGCAATTTTCCCTCAGTCGCCATGATACGTTTACCGCTGCGTGATTGCCAAGACGACCTCTCGAATCGCGTATAATGTCAGGTTAGTAGTATTAATTCTATTGCCGAGAACATTCATCTGTTCCAAGCCAATGTAAATCCAAAAGCGATTTCGCGATATTATTTATATTGCGCAATATTTTTGTATAATTGATCTAATTGCATCGATGAATTCTAATTATAATTGCAACATATATCGTTTCTTAACAAAGAAATTAGACACATTAATTAAAATTTCTAAAATAATTAATTTTTATTGAATTAAATTTGAGATACATGAATATTAAATTAATTGTAAGATCTTTAATTGACATTTTATTTTCTTGGAATTTGTTTGCCGCGTTATATAGGGTCAAAAAAAAAAATTAAAGAGTTTTGCGACATGACAACACATTCCATTAAGAATTTTCGATTATTATTAAAAAAGACACTCTGTTTAAAATCTTTGGAGAATCTGTTATTAGAGTTCGCTGCATATATTTCAATGCATCAGCTTCGAAGTGCATCTACATGTGAGCATCGCGCGTTTATATTCCTTCTCTGTTGAAGGGTTCCTCTCGTTTGCGGTTAGCCGCGAATCCCTCCTCTTTCTGCTGTACCGTAAGGAACTTTTTGTCACCCAGGTCACGCACACTTATCTTACATCGCAGATCGCGGGTAGAAGATTTTAGCGCACGGTGCGACGCGCGCTATACGTTGAAATAACTTTACAAAATACAATATAAAGGAAATATAATTATATACAACAACGATATATGTATCTTGTGTATCATGTGCGTGCATTTAAAATAATAATAGAAAAAGCGCAATTAGGCAAGTATAAAATTCACACTTACGCTCACGTTGTATGAAATTGACGAAATTTCTCGTACTCTTCTCTGTTATATCATTTTCGTAAAAACGAAACGTTCATCGAATGTTTTATCACGAAAATTCGTTTTTTCTTGTTATTTATTGCGCTTCTTCTTATGTGTATGACATAAACTATTACGCCAACGCTATTATTAAATCACACTGCCATCATCCTGACTCGAGCACAACATGAGTGACGGTGGAGAGTGATATCGCGATTTCTCGCGTTCTGGTCGCGCAGTGAACTTAACACGACGAAAAGACACGTACGCGTTTCATCGCATCGTAATTTTAGCATGCACGTTACGGATCGCGAGATGACGTCATATAAGCGTTCACGATGTATATATAATTATGTACGCTCGAGTATACGCGCGATTTAAAGCGGAACGGCAATTTGCAGCGCGCGCGTAATTGACGCCTCCTTAGTAACGCCATGGTGGATGCTGCTTGATTGTTACAGATGTATGCAGCGGAGAAGAACTACCAGAAGTCGAGATAATCAGTCTACTGGAGGAACAAATACCGAGATATCGTCTTCGAGCTGACACCTTAACGCAATTTCAAGGTGAGCTGTCTGTTTCTTCTTTTCTCTCATCTTGAAACGTCAGCTGTTATGTCAAATGCATTTCACGCATTCGCGTTTAGCGTGAGCAAAAAAAAAAAATAGATTGCTTTTAATTAGTTAATATAAATATTTATTATAAAGAGATCTGTTTTATTGGGAAATAAATTTTCCCGGCATTTTATTTGAAAATATATATTTCCATCATGATTTACACATTTTTTAAATATTGTCACATTGAATTCATATCACGTAATTTATCCATGGCAGTAAAAGATAACTACAATAAATATCGATAAATTTATCAAATAAATTTGACAAGTTATATCAACATCTCGTGTTGATTAAATTAATGAGGAAAATGTATGTTTATCGTTTTGTATAAATGTTATTCTCGCAAAGAGAGAAATATCTCTTGACATAATTTTATCGATTGTTTCTAATATAATGACACATCTGACTATGAAAAGATAGACAATATTGAAAATTTAAATGAAGAAAACCTTTATGTGTTAAAGAGGGTGCAGTTCGTACTCCAGATCGAATGTCGTTCAACTTAATTAAACAAGGATGCCTGTTACGGTGACTATACTCGTAGGACAAAAGTTTCACAACGTCAACGTCTGTGCGAAACTCCGGGGTTTCATATACTGAAAATAAGGGTTTCATCAAGCACGTTAACTTTGTACTACTAACGGTTACATATACACTTTATTTGTCGATTTAATCATCACGAGACGTTGATATAACTTGCCGAATTAATTTCATAAATTCATCGATCAGCTGATCATTATCGATACATTTATTGCAGTTATTCTTTTATTGTCATGAATAAATTATTTCACGTGATATGAATTCAATGCGAGAATTGCAAAATACTTCCAAAAATTAAAAAAAATTTCATGTCTAAAAATATGTTGGAATTAAGATAAGCATAGAGAAATAAAAAGGAAGTATAGAAAAAACTTTGTTCGCCTATATATTCTAAAGGAAGTGAAAAAAATACATAAAATATATAACATAAAGAACATCATTATTTACGCATCGTTTTCCATGAACGCATTAGACGAACAATAACACATGCCGATTGATTAACTATTAATTTGATCATAGTGGCCTGTATCGTGTGTTCCGTCAATAAAACGAAGCTGTAAAAGGTGTGCCTCCCCTCCAGGGCCGCGCCTAATGTACGCGTGTATTTACTAATTAGCTACAGCACATTTAGCTCGCCTCGCGCACGAATTATAACACGCGAGCAATGTGCGTTTTTTTGTTATTTGTCTTCGTAGAACGGATATGATCATTGCATTAATTAGCAAGATAATGTATTGCCCTCGTGTATACTTGGTGTTCTATCATAATATGCAGACCGAGGCGTTTAACACATTTTTGCAATCTTCGCAGCGAATGAGCAAACTAGATTGTTGCGCGCGAAGTCCGAGGATGTTGATTCTCTATAGAATTTAGATTGCACTGATTGCGATAAGATGTTAAAAGAGACGTGTTGCACGTTATTTATAGGATACGAGAACGCTGATTGGTTTATCCCGTCACCCGCCCTCAGATCGGAGGACGTCGATTTGAAATTATCGCCGGATCAGATCCGGGAGACTCTTAACTACTTCAGTAAGTGGAATTTTCAATTTATTTATCGATGTTTGTGCGGAGTTTTTTTCTATAGACACTGTAAATGTAGAAAACATAATATGTAAATCGAACAAATAATTTGAGGGAAGCAGAGAGGCCGGAAATACAATTCGACTATTTTATCGTGTACGAATCAATTTTTTGTACGCTTTAATATAAAAGCGTACGAGTTTATATGCATTTTCGGTGCATAAATGTAATTTCTTTTTTTATTACCAAAGTAATATTTCGAGATTCATAATTGCGTTATTCGTAATTTGATGCGCTAACGTAATTACAATCTAATTACACTGTATTATCATAGCAATTAAAATAGCATATAAATTGAATAAATACCGTAACAGAAAAAATGGAAATGAAGGAAGTAAGAGATCCATCAATTGTATACAGAGATCGCAATGTTAATGCAGCAAGTCGTTTAATCGAAAATATTGTCAAGCCGCGTAGCGCGATGGCAGTCGCTGTTTGCTCGCGCGAGTGCAATTTCACGATGCGTGGAAAATGCACAGAAACGCTTAGAAATAAATACATCCTGCTAAGCGAGATGGAAAAGTAGAGGATTATCATCGAGTATGCGTGTATGTCGAGGTGTTGAAATCGCGCGACGCTATTATTATAATTAAACGGAGCTGACAGATCGCGCGCGAGTGATTTCGCAGGTTCTCTTTCGTAAAACGTGGGAAAGAAAAAGAACAGTTTGACACGATTTTCCCGCACGAGCGAAAAACGATTCCGCTACGCGATGCGGGTGCAAGTGTCGCGACGAGATACTCTCGCGTGTCACTGATTATTGTATCTATTCTTGAAGCATACACACAAAAGTAATGCCACGATTTTATTTTCATTTACATGCTCCAGATACCACGTAGAGAGAATAACATCTAATTACCGAACGATCGCATTGTTCGCTTTGAAATGACGTTTAATAGGGAAAATTTGATTTGTGCGTGGTTCATTTTCTCCGCGAGGAGAATTGTTGGAAGAATCGTGGAAAAGGGGTTCTCGGAATATTTATCATTTATATATTTTATTTTTGTACATATAATACATATGTATTCTATTTAAATACCAAGGCTTTAAATGTAGAAAAATTGATGTGCTTCGATTCAGAATTTTATTCATAATATTACACGAAATATGCACAAACAGATCTATTTTTTAAATGTTTAATTTTGCTCAAAACTGATATTCTCCTTGGCAGTTTAAGGGAGATAAATCATTGCGATCTTTCGGTTCTTTTACGGAACTCTTCGTTCCGCGGAAGGAGTCAATATTTATGCACAGCCAGGTCAGACATTCTTATGACTATCGACGAATACAGGAGAGAACGGTATCTAAGATGTACCAGTCTATTTAGTAATTGGTACGCGAAAGTATCTCCCTTTCTCCCTATCTCTCTCATTCATCATTAAGCCTTTCATCTGTCTCATTTCTTCTCATACATACGTCTATTTATTAAATTTTTATATAAAGAAATATATTTTTCTATAATTAAAATTATAAAATCATGAAAAAACTCAGGATTAATAATGCGTGCAAAAATACATACAATAAAAAAAAATATGATATTACAAGATTTGTATAAATTATATTAGTTTTCTTGTGTAATTTTAATTATAATAGAATTTCTAAAATTATAATATAATTTCTGTATTTGTTTCATAAAGATAATCAGGATTATATATTTTATTGTATACAATGTGTATACATATTGATTTATATAAAATATATACGCATTTAATGATGCGGTCTATTTTAAAATAAGTAGTATCCGGAAGCAATAAAAATAGAGAAAATGAGAGAAAACGCAATAAAAATAGAGACACGCCCGATATCGATTAGATTCATTTTATAGTCAGAAGAAAGTATGTAGATTAATCGCTTTCTTTAGCAAATGATATACATCGTATTCTCTTTCGTTAATTATCTATTCAATTGATTTTAGATCTCGTAATAACAAGAAAAAAAGAGGGACACAATACTTCAACTTATTTGTGCAGATATTTCAATAATCGTAGAGGATATAATCAATACTTAATGCAACTAAACAACAACAAAATATTTATATATTTTTAAATATATCAATCTCTCTTTTTCTCTCTCTCATAAAGTTATCTGCAAAAATAATATTCCCTTCGTTCATTCACGCTTTATCATTGCGGAACGAGTTTATTCGTGCGTCTCTCTGTCGAATGATGATTAAAACTTCTCGTTTCGCCTCTCTCTTACTCTCCCACATAAGATTTAATTATATTATTATCGGAGGCCACCCCATTTACACAACTAATCATCGTTTTCCGTGTTATTACCGAAGATAATAATGAGAATCCTCTCACAGTCGCGGGGTGGAAGTACGTGCGTGATTTCATTGTTAGCGCGACCCACGTGTCGCATTCTCTTTTTCTTAATATATTTTGCATATACATCGCCTTTTCCTCGAGCACAGTGCAAAATGGTGAAATTTCCACCAGACGGAAGGAGAATGATACGACAGTTTCTTTTCTATTTCTTTTTTTTTTCGGTTCCCACGACGACTCCTTCATTCTTGTTTTCTGACATCGCGCGTGATTTCTCCATTCAACCTTTCGTCGCATCCGATGTAGAAAGTTGTTTGCAGATTTGTCGTTTAATTGTACTATTTAGTATCAATTATTATTCCTCCTTCTCTTCTCCGTTTGTTTCTTTGATCGATTCAAGACGCCACTTTTCTCATCGATTGAAGTAACAGGGAAGTCAAGCATACTTTTAAATATTGCGACGTATTAAAAATAGAAAATATATTAATACGTTTATTACGTAATTAATGATTTTATTTGATTACCTGTCATTTAAGCATTAAATCGCAAAGATATTCTGCGATTTTTGTACAGCATTTTTTTACCAGTAATAAGATAAAATTAGTCTCGAGAGTTCTTTAATGATAGGAATAATGGATTTTTCCTGTATTGCATGAGACATGTTATTTATATTAGAGAGTACATATATATATATATATATATATATATATATATATATATATATCCAAGATGTACAATGTGTTTAATGTAATTGCCTTCGATTATTCTTCTGCTTCGACATTTTTTCTCTAATATTTCACTAAGAAGATTAATGTGCTTTATTTATAGATTTTTATAGACATAGTTGATCATATTTCTATGTATTCATTAACTATTATAAAATCATTAACTGCGTATGTGTAAAGATATTCCGGAAGATTTAATTCAAAAATACTGCTGGCTATTTGTACAAATATCGTTACATGATAAGACCTATTTCTTTAAAAATTTCTCGTAAAATATTTAGATGAGAAATAAAATTAAAAAAAATAAAATATAAAGTATTAGCTTTTATTAGATAATATATTATTTTTTTAATAAAATATATTATTTATTAATAAAATATATTATTTATTAATAAATATATTAATTAATGAATATATTAATAAATAAAGATATATCTCTCTTGTTAGTGAGTGAGAACTACGAATGCTATTTTGCACTTTAAGAATTCCAACTACCCGTTAGATCCAAGCAAAGAGCAATGCTTTCTCAAGGAATATCTTCCAAGCGCGCTCACGGTATCCTGAAATATCATCTCCTGAAAATGTCGGATGCCCCACCTGCGCTTAATAATCACGTTTATCATCAATCAGCGAACAATTCGACAACAATTCGCATTCCTTTTACCAGTCACGATTATCTTGCACGAAAGGATTAGCGTCTATCTCACAAAGAATCAATTTTGATTTTTTGTCAAACATTTCACACAAAATAATTTCGCATTTAACAACAATTATGTAACATGTGACATTATATTAGGCTACTGAAGAAAAAAAAATTAATCAGAATATATAATACTTTAATATGATGGATGAGGAATTCTTCGAGAGAGAGAGAGAGAATCGTGACCACCTGAAATTGTTTATAATTAAGAATGATGAGTGAGAATATATTTCAAAGTGATCCCCCACCCCCCACCCCACTGCAATATACAATATAAAGCCTTCTATAAACCTAATTCTAATTCTCCCCATGTGACATACATATCGCCGTTCTCCCGTACCGCATTGCGTACATATTTACGCTCTTTTTTTTTGTATATTCAATTTTATGCTTATATCCCAGTTCTTTTAACGATAATTATGAATATTAAATTTTGTAGATTTTACACGTTTTCGATTCTTCGAAAGTTCAAACAAGCGTCGATGTTACATGAATTGAAATATCCTGGATTCTAGAAAATTATTATTCTCATATTTAGCTTCACACGCGATCGATTGATATCGCGCGCAATATACATGTTTCGAAAATAACATCCGTAATCTTATCACCGCCAGTTCGTTCGAGGGTGGTCGCGATCAACTCGGGATCAACGAGCGCATCCTCGTTTAATGAAGCTTTCCTCGCTCGTGCTATCCACCTCGCACGTTCAACGCACTCGACGGACAGACAGGCAGGAACGAGCTCGGCCAATCACGTGGCGCGACACTTCAAAACGAACGCTCGCCGGCCGCTTCGCGACCGCGTGCAGCTCAGTCACGCTCGTGCAGCCGCGACGTTTGCCTCGTCGCGCGCTCGTGCCGCCGACTCTGTCACGCCCGATCTCGTTGCGAGGTTAAGTGCGCGACGACGATCGCGAGCCACGTTTTCGTCCAGGGTGCGCGAACAGAGACGTTTGACGCAGCGAAGAGAGCATTCGTCGGTCCACGGTATGTCGAGCATGCGCGACAGGAATCGTTCTCCGGTAGTTACCGCCCGTATCCGGATTCTGCAACATCTCTCCCCGCTCGTGCGCGAGACGGAGCGACGAGATTCCCTCCCGCGAGATGCGTCGCGACTCGACCGCGTTATCGCGTTATCGTCGACGCTCGAGCATCGTTGACCTCGCGAGCATTCTTCCAACGCGGATGCTGGATTATTACCGAAAATCTCGAAGCTTAACTCGATCGCGACAATCCGGTGTGGTGCCTAGGTTAGGTCGCTCCGGGAATAGGAAATTGGCCACGAACGGATCGAATCCGCTTTTTTTCATCACCGTACGTACATGTACATATACGTGCCTCGCAGATGAATTATCACTTCGATCGAGACACTAGCGTCACGTGCTCGTGATGTTCGAGAAAACGAAATGTGAAAAAATGTCAGGAGATGGTGACGAAGAATTGGATTAATATTTACGAGCAGGAAAAGCATCGAAGAAATATCGCCGAGAGCAACGATTGGCAACGTCCTACATATTTCTTTTTCATTAGATTTTATTAATTATGACCACGAAAGAGTCAACTTTTCAATAAAGTTATTGTTTAAATTATCGTTATACCACATTTTTTATAATCATTTTATATTTCATAGAAAGTACGTTTTTTAGAATTTTATAGAAATTATTTTTATTTTTTTATAATTATTTGAAGTAAATTTTTATTTTTATTAAATTATTTTCAGTTTTTATTTTTTTCGAAAAAAATCGATTATTCTCATGCGAAATTTAATACAAGTTTATTTCCGCATGTGCTTTATGATTCATAAAAATCGAGTCTGGTGAGAGGGAGGGGATAATTGCAGGGAATAATGACCTTCGTTCTCAAAATACGAAAGGATCAGACGATCTTTCACCCGGACCGCGATGCAGTTTCCCATGAAGTAATTCTATTTTCGTCCCGTCATTCTCGGGTGGCGTCATGAAAGTGCGGCCTTGAAAGTCTCACAGGGGACGACCTAACTTTATCTACCGACCCTACTTTATCTTGGATAATTTGTCCCCTTGAGAATGTTGCCTTAGATTCGTGCAAGAACTCGGAGATGCATTTTCCGATTTTTTTTTTCCTTTTCCAAACGACACGGTTATTGGTAGAACGCGATTGATCTCGCTCGCTAGATTTCAGATAGCATTCCGCTCGCATCAGCGATCATGGCGAAAAGTTAAGCATTGTTACGCAAAGAGTTCGCTGCTCCTGCCGGTCGTAATGCGTAATTAAGGTTGCCCACGTCAATATCGTTTACATCCGGTGTCGTAAATTGATACCGATCGGTCGATATTCCGAGATGAAGTTCCTCCTCCGATTCTAATTGATTTTTAGCATTTGTGATTGTTTCGATACGGATTGATTCGATTATCCATCCTCATTGTTTACTTTTCATTAAGAATTTATTTGACACATAAAGATCGATATTGCCAAATATTTTTATATTCTCCTTTTCCATATGTATCTCTTTTAGATTTTAATTCGAAATACACACTATAGTTTTGAAAATTGCGAGTAGCATTTAAATTTGAAATGATCTCATTATTGGAGAATAAATGTAAGAGCAATCGGAAAAAATAAATAATAAACAATAAAAGAAAAAATAAATATCAATCGAACAGTTTTTTTTTTTTTTTCGATATACGTGTTTTTATTTCGATTACATATTAAATCGAAGTTGAAGTAACGCGCTAGTTGACTGCACAACAATATCGACAGCCGAAGTAGTTGTGTATATTTACATTCCCATTAGCATTGCTATCACGTGTAAGCGGAGAAGACGTTATGAGTTAACGACGCGTAATAAAAAAAAAAAATCTATATAATTTTTTATATAGTATTTCGAAATATGAATTTGTATACATATAAATATTCATTATAATCTCTTTTGCATTTATTTCGTAGCAATTATTTCTCAAATATACTATTAGAGAAAGTAGAGAAATATAATTAGCTTTAATTGTACACAATCTGATTATATACGGTACTTGGACACACAACGTCTTATCAGGAAGTTTTTCCCGATATATCGCTGTTTAATTCCTGTTTAATACGTGTCGATTACACATGAGCTTAATCACGATAAAATGTTTTCGTCGCGCGATATTTCATTCTTATCTTTCGCATTGTTTATTCTCTAATTTACTTTCAAATACGCAAGAGTGCTATCATCGACAATTCCATCGATTCCATCGTTTACGATTTGTGATCTCTACCTTGATATAGGTTTTTTTTTTACGCACATAATACGATACGTGGCGCGATAACAATTGAAATAATACCAGTTGTATTTTTTTTTTATCTCCGTGTAAGAATTTCCTATAGACGTATTTGAAATTCTCTTTTCCTCGTTCCTCTACTTTAATCTTTATATAAATACTCGTTCGGTCTATACCATTTGACACAATTCGTAGAATGTTGGACTACGTGGTTTAAAATTATTTTTAGAATTGTGTGCACGAGGATTTATATTCTACTACGCGTGAAATAAATTTTCTCCGTGCATGTAAATATGATATACAAGTTCTATTCATTTATAAATTCAGAGTAACCCTCTTTTCGCATAAAATTATTCTTCTCTTGCAATTATTGCGCAATGTGATGTGAGGATAATGATTAACGTTAATAGCGTATATCATGTGCGATCATAATGGGGTAAAATTTATCCGACACGTTTAGTCTAACGGTGATAACGTTTTTTTTTTGCGTTTTTTTTACTTTTTTATTAAAGAGGCGCGCATGTTGAGTTTGTAGCGGGTGTAATTTTTATCGGACATCTGCCTTGAAGAAAGCGGATTTTTCCGTCGCCTTCCCTTCGTACTTTTTCTGGTTCACGCTGTCCCTAAATACATACGTGCATGCATCGGCAGTTACGAAAGACGAATCCGTCACGAAAAACTGACTCGCCCGCCTTCGAGCGGCGAAAGCGTTCTTCGCCGACACGATTTCGTCGATTTAGGGCGATCGATTTCCTGGGCTGAAATTATCGCAAAAGGGGATCGCTCGATACTGTTCGTTACATACCGTATATACGCGGTTAAATATACGTATAAGTATTACTTGTTACTCTTTGAGATTATACTTTTCGAGTCCATCCGCTCATCATTAATGCCCGGAACTTCTTATTGTACTTTCACGAATATCAAATATTAATGAGATCTTTTCAATCGCGAATCACTTTGATTATTGTGCAATTGGGGCACTTTCAAAAAAGAAGAAATAATATATATAATTATCAAAATTATTTAAGATAATATTTACATGAATTCTCTATAAAGCTGAAAATGAGAGAGTTTAGATCTCTAATAAATTCCTTTTAATAGAGAGAGAGAGAGAGAGAGAAATTTTCTAAAATATTTTATTTGATATGAGTTGCGTGCACGTTCTTATATCTAGAATTAAATATAATATATTAGAACAATCGATTATCAAAAAGATTTTTATTTTAGAATCTGGACTGCGTCAGGTTCATTTGACTTCCGGCGTCTGCGGACCTTGATACATTTCGTATGAATGCCAATCGATGACTCACGATATCTCTGGCTATTTCGATGCTCCGTTTTGATAAACTTGCGTTCTTTGTTTCTTTCTATCTTCATCACGATATCGAGAAAACTTCTTTTTAATCAATATTTATCTCGATGGACTGCAGTAACAGTTATGGTTGCAGTAACGCTATAGACTATACATTCGCATGTACAGCGTAACACAAACGATATTTAATATAAATTCGATTTTGTTATAAAATTTTAGTTATATAATTATTGTTTTATGAATATTCTTAATGCAGGAATGCATAAATTCTGCCCAATCTTTCATCAAAAAATCAAAATAGTGATTCATTCCTTCGCAGCCAATTTCCAAGCGATTCGTGCTTACGTATCGTAAATGACGATTAGTTGCGCGTATTGTTTATCAAGCCTTGAAGAATTTTTAATCCACTAAAATTAGTTGTTTTCAAGTCAAGCATTTTTCGTCTTATCGTATTACGAGTCACGTATTCCAAGCACTAAATATGTGAGATTAAATTTTGCGGAAAAATATTTTATTATAAAAAATATTTTACGATAAAAAAAGAACTTTATAAAACGATATATATTTTTTTCTTTTTAGTAAATGTATCGCAATTTTGTAAATTTTTTTTAGTAGTGTAATTATCGCGAAACTTATAATCCTTGATTGAATCTCTGAATCTTTTCTTAGTCTCCAGAATGATTGACACTCTGATAATAGATCATTGCATCATTTCCTGATTCGCGATCGAGTTAAGCAACTATCGTACATATCAATGATAAAAGTGTAAAAAGTGCAACGATATGAACCAGTTTAATGAGAAAAATGTAATCTATGACGTACATGTGCAGGTCTATATGTGTATAGACTCCAAAGACCGGATAAATTTATATGTGTTGCCGCAAGATTAATATTGATTTCCTGCATTCCCTATAAAAGACTAATATACATTCATGAAAATACAATCGAACAACAAGCGCAAAAGACAAATAAAATTTATCATCGGATGAGAAGAGACCGCATGTCAAATTATCAACTATTCGATAATTTTGTGGAAAATTAAGACAAAAGTGATAACGCGAAATATATATATATATTTTTTTTTTAAATTAGGATAATGACTTATATAAGGAATTGTGTTAGCGATAAATATCCGCGTCTTTTGAGTTCTATTTGACTGATAAATTGCGACACCGTCAAGATAATAATTGGGCACACAAGATAGCGAAGAAAAAATTTCCAATAAAGCATTTTGTACAAAGCTTGCTATTCGAAGGAGCTTTCAGTCTCCCGAAATCTTGATCGTTCATGGACAGAGTCATGTCAAGGTCATGAACAGCTCGACTCCCTTTCGTACGAACAGCGACGCATCTCCGAGCCCTCTGCATTCGCCTTCCTGTCAGCGTGATGAGGCTACCCCGTCGACCTCGAGAGGGAGAAGTATCGGTTCCATTATCACTCTCGGCGAATCAACCTTCGATAGTCTCGCATTGGATGTTTCCTACGCCGGTCTGGACGTATCCGGAAACGATTTTGTTGACTCTGGCAGTAAGCGAACGAGACTAAAAGATACATCGCGAGAGAATGCGTCGGATTCGCCGCAATTTTGGGAAGATATTGGGGTGGTTGACTATCTCGATAGGAAACTGGGCCCTCCCGACGAGAGCACACCGGAAGAACGTGTTGAGACGCTAAGGGAGATCCTCACCGAGAGGACAGACATTCACGAGGGTGACGGCAATCTCTCGGATTTCCTCTTTCACGTCGCGCGGACTAAACACGGCAAGATCTACATAAGAGTTATCCGGACTCTGCTGTTGAACAGAGGTAAATACAGGTTTAAAATTGCGCCAAATCTTCAACAATTGCGTTCTTAGATATACGACGTATCTCCTTTTATCAAAGGATTACAGCATATTTGAATTTGTCTGTATTTATTTAACGAATATTTAGTAACTGTCTGATTATATTAAATCATTTTGTATCTCGTTATTTATTGAAAGTATAGCATCTAAAGAAAAGATATTAGATACCAATATGATTTTTTATTCCGATTTTTTATTGTTGCGGTTGACATTTTCAAATTAAAAGCAACATCGAATTTAATTAATGAAATATAATTATCCAATTACATTTTAATATAAAAAGATTAAATAATCAATAATACAAACAATATAATAAAAATATAAATCTAATGAACAATCTTTATTTTAAAAATGATTTTCTAATATCAAATAAATTACTATTATATAAAAAAATAAATTATCATTTTCTCTTGTTAAAAATTGATAAAAATCTTAAAGAGAAAGTTTCTTCGAGACACACTTGTACATACATGAAGTAACGCATATGAATTATTACGACATTCATCGAAATCGGCGTTTTTTTGTTATTTCTTTCATTTCTCGATCGTAATTCTGTTGTTTTCCTATACATCGATTCAATATATGCCGCATAGTTTCCGTGATCTCGCGGTGTATGTTAGTGACGATATCCTCGAGTCCACCCAGTATGTCGGAAATAATTACGCAAACTGTGGCGAAAACGGACGGCGATGATAATGATTGTATTATCAGTCTCGAACTCCTTGGCGATTCTTGCGGCAATAATGCGCAGATCCCTTTCAATCCTGAGAGCCATGGACTGTCCGCGGATTTTCAGTTAACAAAATTCAGCGATCCGCGAAGAAAAAGCTTGCAATTGGAGCGACAAGAGAGGCAGTCGCTACTCGACCTCTTCCACGGAAAGGTGATTTTCTCGATGCAGAATAGAATTGGTAGAAAGGATTTTTACAATCAAAATAACTATCGGCAATCTTATTTTATTTAGGCATTATTCGTCAATTATTATATAATCTTCTGTGTTGACAAAATTTACTTATCAAAAATTATATATTCTGTATGACAGCTAAATATTTTGTAGCTTTAATAATAGTTTTAATAATTTGTCTGAGTAATTATAAAAAAATATTTTTTTTTTTTTTGTAAAAGAGTTATCTGCATTACTCTTGCAATTACACGCGTTAAATTTATTTCTCTTTGTTGTATTTACCGAAATATTGCGGAAACAACTTCAGAAAAGCATCGAAAGTTTCAATCTCTTGATACACGCAGGATGAAAAGACGAATTCTTATGTGGCGACATGTATTCACGAGAACACCCGCGTGACAAAGTTGGACGAAGCTGGCGGGATGATGTTGGTGGACACGTTCAACATTATTCCTGCAGTCGTCGACGATCCATATGTGATGGGCAAGATCGCTTATGCTGTTACCCACGGAGGCGTTCATTCGCTGGGTCTCTCCAGATGTTCCAGCAGCAGGATGATCCTCGGCATTTCCGACGTTATGAAGGACGACGAGAGGAAGACGGTAGTATCTATGGCGATACGCGGTTACGCGGACGCGGCGAAGACGGCCGTCAAGAATTGTCAGGTTTTCCAAAACCCGTGGTGCCTGTTCGGCGGAATTGCCACGGTGGTATGCCATCCTTACGAGGTAGTCCAACCCGTGGACGCAACCGTCGGTGACGTCATAGTGCTCACGAAACCGCTCGGCACGACGGTCGCACTCACCATATCGGAATGGATGAAACAGCCTGAGAAGAGGAGCAGGCTAGTGTTGACCATCACCGAGGAGAGCGCCGAGAAGGCTCGTTCCCGAGCCATCGACTGTATGATCAGGACTAATCAAATTGCCGCTACGCTCATGCGAAAGGTTTGCTACTTTGAAATTCAGTTGGATATCGTTGCGATATATGACAAACATTCCGACATGCTGATGGGGCTTCTGTTAAATTAACAGATAAAAGATATAAAAAGATATTACCTAATTATTGCAAAAACTTCTTTTTAAAAATAATAGATTAATCATTAAAAAATTCATATTATAGAATCTTTGACTTTAGGAAAAATCACGCGGATCAATTTACCCACAAGTGTCATTTATAATTTAATATGTGTATCACTATTTACTATTAGTCAGAGATTAGTTCGATTAATATCTAATCGAATATTACGTGATTACGAATGTTTCATTCTTGATCTTGATAGCGTGAAGGTTAACGTCAGATAATTCATTAAGCATTCTTTGAATATCAGTACAACGCGCATGCCGCCTGCGAGATAGGATCTTACGGTATTCTGGGCCATGCTGATCTCCTGGCGCGACGACAGACAAACAATGTCAGTTTTATAATCCACAATATGCCGATGATCGCGCGGATGAACGCCACGTCGAAGATCATGGGGAACGCGTTGCCCCTCCTACAGGGTGAAATGCCCGAAGTGTCGGGAGGGTTGCTGGTTGTGTTACCGCGGGAACAAGCAGCCGCATATTGCAAAGCTCTGGAGAAGATCGAACGCAGGCAAGCGTGGATCGTCGGAATCGTCGAGAGCGGTAATCGCACCGCGCGAGTGATTGAGAGACCGCGGGTGATCGAGGTGCCTGTTAAGGATAACGGTGTCTTCTTATGGTAAACAAGGAAGGATTGCCGAAGGATCGCTCATTAAGAACGAAAAAAATGTTGATGAGACACGGTCGAGCAATTTTACATGCTGCTGCTGCTTACGGAATAGAAATATTTTCTGAAATTATATGCAATAGATCGAGCTTAATACAGTAATAAAATAACTTTATTGACAAGGTAGATGCAATTTTATAAGACAGATTACAAGATGCATTTCATGCATCAAAAAAGCTGACGAATTGATTTAATAAAAAATTATGTTATTTACATGTGTTTGTTTAAGATATATCTCTTGTAAAATTGGAATATATTAATGGATTTGCGGTAGAATTTCGTCAAGTTCAATAGACATGCGAAAATGAGAAATAATCACTGTATTTATTTGTGATAAAAATATAATTAATTAACGGAAGGTTTCAGGAACTTGTGGGAAATTGAATCCATTGTAATTGTAAGAGATTTAATCGCTGCAACGCATACATTACGCAGTCATTTCTATCGCGATTATGCCAAATTGCGATGAAATGTTACCGTTCATATCATGCGCCTAATAGAGACATGCAATTAACAATAATTTACAGTTAACGAAGCATTAACATCTTCTTATGCATCGCCCTTCCGGTTCCCAGGTCATGTGAAATCCGCGAACTCATCTCGTGCATTTACGCGTGTTTATCTTCTTATCTCTTCCCACAATTACTTCTTTACATGGCACTTTGAACGCGAATTGTATAGTGCGAGTTCCTCGACACCTGTCGCTCTTAATTATAATGTTATAATTTTACGCTCGATAATTTTACGTCGATTTATCTTTTTTTTTTTTCGCTAGGATACTCATCTCTAAAGCGATTTTATCTAATTTGTTAGACTTCTTTAGTAATATAGCTGTCATCAAAGCGTTTCAAACAGAGATTAAATTGATATTTTCTCGGTTCTTATAATTTGTTAGATCATAACTCATTAAAACTGAACAATTTCTCTCTGTCTTTCCCTATTTCTTTCTCTTTACTCTTCGATTATGTGAAAATAGCAGTTTAATTGATAAGTCGCGAAAATTTTATTTTTCTCCGATAAAAATAATCCCGTTAGAAAGTTGTTTGACGACGAAATTGACAAATCCAAGGAACACATCCGTGTGCCATTTCTCATCTCTCCTATGTATAAACGGGAAAACATTTTTTTTTTTATCTCTAACGGCGAGAGCTCGAGTTGGAATGCGCGACCTCGCGTTAACCTCGAATTGTCAGTGGTCGTATTTTTCTTTTTTTTTTTTAAGCACGCGATGAGATGTAAAGCCGCGCACGAAATATTCGACACGCTCGAGAAATCGATCGGATCTGCGCGACTTTTGCAGCCGGAAAGGCCGCCGCCGAGACCGTGAAAATTCGATTTTCATGGTGCATTATCTCGTCGATAGGCGATGCGAAGAGGAGAAGCGTTTCTTCTTCGCGCTACTTTTAGCGCCCCATTCATTTTCTGCGCCCACCGCAACAGGATGCAATTTTGCAAAAATCTCTACCGCATAATGCACGATATCGCGTATAATAGCGATATTATCGATTTCAAACAGTCTGGATATAATAGTGTGTTAACACGTAATGTAATACGTTCCCATTTCCCGAGATGTGATTTGATATTACCTGTCAAATATTCGCAATGGTTGTCAAAAATGTTGCAAAGGCTCTAGTGAAGAATTCTAGATTGTTACTTTTTATATACTTAATATTTATCTTAATATCGTCATTTACGCCAATGTGACATTCCGTAAGTCTGTTAAATCAGTTAGCTTATTTATGGAAAGGTCAAAATATCAACGCCGTTTTCTAAATGCATAGCTTCCCTTTAATATCACCGGTTACGCCGGCTTTGTTTTTCCTTTCGTTGCATCATCCGATCTCAAACCGCGGAAACATATGATATCAATAACGATTTAATTTCCAATGATTTTAAATGCAGTTGCCAAACATTTTCCATTTAATTGACATATCTCGATATATCACGATATGCTCTTTCCACTATCTTTTTGCTTTTTTTATTTACTTCAATTTATTTTCTTTTATTTTGTTTTCTGTAGAACTAAAAAATGACAAATTATATTTACATGTCGCGAATTGCATATTTTCTTAGAATATTGTTGAAACACGGAAGTAAAAATTTAAAAAAAAGAATTTTCACGCGTATATATATTTTTTTAAATGCATTTGCCAAATATCTTTCACGATTTAATCGCTATATCTCGTTCGATACTCTTTCTATTATTCTTTTGCTTATTTTATTTCTATCAATTTGTTTATATATATTTTAATATTATGTTTTTTCTAAATTAAAAGTAGCATTTAATATTTGCGTTGATTTTATAAATTGTACATTTTCATAGAATATTCGAATGCGGAAATAATTGCTAAAAAATAAAAAAAAAAGAAGTATCACACGTACATACATATACGTTTTCACATAAATCTACATGTCTAAGGTAAAGAGAGTTATTAAAGCGAGTCCGAGATATTTTCGTTAATTAAACTCGAAGCATTACGCCCCAAGGTCGAAAGGTGCAACCCCTCAAGGGTTCGGATTCTTTTTTTATACTTGGCGGGATTGCGCGCGCGCCCAGAGTCGTTCCCATTCCGCGCGCGCGTTTCGTTCCGTTCCGTTCCTTTTCGTCCCGTTCCGTTCGTCCGGCCGCTCCTATTCCGTCTTTCCGTCCGCGGCAATAGACGCTTTAACATGGCGCATTGATCCTGGTCGCGTGACGTTTCTGCTCGCCGTTTCGCGATCTCGCGCAAATCGCGGCGCGCCGCTCGCTCTCGGATAGATCTTTTTCTTACATAGGATCGCGCGAATCTGTGCGGAATCTAGGACGAAATCCGGGATACGATGCGCTCGCGTCTCGACGTCGACAAGTCACGCATGCTGAGGTGAATTCTCGTAACGTGACGCCACGCTCGCCCGCTGCCGGCTTCTCGCCTCTCGACTCGCCTCTATCCGGCGGAATAACGCGTTGAATGGTAAATATATATTACTACGACAAAGCTGTGCACGTATACATCTCTCGTCGGCATAGGCATCCGTTGATCAGTTAATCGGATCGCGAAAGCTCGATCGCGATTGACTGTGTCGGGGGGGAGGGCGAGAAATATATACGTCGTGTCGCGACCCCGACTAGACGTTTATCGTATCCCCTTCTTTATCCCTTACTGTCACTCCGTCTCTCTCCGTCTTTAGCTAACGCCGCGACCCCGGGATTATTATGACGCATTTGCGTTGCTAAAACTTTGCTCGATGCCTTTTTTCGTTGAAAAATCATGACTTAAAAAAAAAAAATTGTAATTTAATGAAAGATATGCGATGAATGATACATTCTCATTCATACACGATACATTTCCACATATTATGATATTCATGATATTCATTTTATTATAAATGTGACTGAGTTTTATTCATATTAATTTTTTTTATTCAGTTTTTATTTGTTTAAAAATTTATTGTGCATTATTTGATGCGCTTGTTTCGATATTACAAGTAATAAAAATTGTGAATTTATTATTAGCATTATATTGCGACGCAAGTGCAGTTTTACGTGTAATCTAACAGTTCACATATAACACACATAAAGGTCTCAATAATGTAACTCAGGTTTGCGTAACATTCCGATAAGACGGTTTCAAATTAACGTCTTAACGATTGTGTCAAATGTTTCGCGCATATGAATTCAAGATAGCTTAATCTCGAGTTCAACATATCATATGGTATATCGAGCATTGTTATATTATCGATCTATTAGTTTTACTTATATTTGAAATTGTATATATATTTGAAGTTGGAAGATAACATAAAGTGCACCTTCATGAACAAGCTTGCTTTGCCAAGTAAAATAAAAGAATGAAAATTAACAAATGCGCGTGAAAGTAATTCCATTATAAAAATCTCCTTTACGCGCTTATAATATTTAGTTTAACATTTTTCTGATTTTAATATTTTTCTTAGTCAATTCCTGATTTATCTCAAATAATGTAATTTTTTTTTTAAAGATAGAAATAAATTTATTTGCTTCTTTATAAAAAAAGTATTTCGCTATCTTGCTGTAAAATAAAAGCGCGCGAATGCGATAAACAGTTGTGTACGAAAATTATATGTTACCGTCTTGAGCATTGCAACTCGCAGAAATGGGACATAAAACACAATGAATGGCATTGATAACAGAAACACAGGTTTCGTAATCTAATTATTTTACAATAGGTACTTCGCATTCGTGCCGCAGGAAACTCGAAATGATACTCATTATACGATAATTACCGAGAGCTCTAGGATACTCTGAATCTTTTATTTTTCTTAATCTTAGAAAAGCGCACGCGCGATACAATATGTCGAAAAAGATTATGATTTTTGAAAATTAAAAAATAACAAAAAAACTATAATAAATTTTTAAAAATATTTGTATATCAATTGCCTTATGTATGATATATAATACATTAAAAGATATCTCGTTAAAATATTCCGTTAAAAATTATCTCTGTTAATTCTGTTACGTAATATTACCTGCGCTATATACAATTTTAAAGTTTCATAAGGTTTTGCAAATTCTCGTGCTTTATGCGCTGCAGATTCTTATGCAAGCGCGTCACGAAAATCAATAATTACCTGCTCATCCTTACCTCAAGCTGCTATACTACTAGAGAGCGTGATGTCACAATTCATTTTTTTATACGAGCTCAAAATGTTGACATACAATTTTAATGAATATTTTCCTGTTATTATATCTTATTCAACACTTTTTTCTGAAAAATTAGACAAAAGAAACATTTAAAATTCACTCATGGGTAGTCGATTTAAATAAAATAAAAATGAATATTGTATAATTATTCATACTATTCGCAATAATTAATAATTTGTGCAAAGTTTTTGTTGCGAAAGTTTTTTTAATGTTATTTAATTAAAATAAAAACAAAATCCGATGCAAAAATGCAAAACTACTGAATTATAATTGTGACAAGTAAATTTTTAATTGCATACCAGACTGATAAAGTAGCATTGGAAAGTGATGAAATGATAAAAATAAAAAATGTACTTATAATGCTATTCATTATAATGTCGATATATTTAAATATTTTAAAGTAGCAAAAAAGTCAACAGAGATAAAAGCATTACGCCGCACAATTTACACAGGAACAATATGAAAGAGAAAGTACATGACAGGAAGTGATAACAAAGAATCGCTTATCAATCGATCGTAGTTAGCGATCAAAAGTTATGGGCGACAGGGACGTTAATTCGAATTCCGTCACGCGGAATGTGTCATGATTTTGAAATCGTTTTGTTATTTGTTATTGACCGAAATAATATGCGCAACCAAAACAAAAACTTGAATTATTTCTATTTTTATCATAAACATTTTTTTTTTTTTTTAATTAAAATTTATTAGTCTTTTTTTTCTTGAGATTACATAAACACGATACAATCAGAGGTCTACTCCTTGGAAACATAGGAAACCTGGAATTCTTAGAGTTTTTTTGCACCTTAAAAAATCAGAATACTCTTATGGAATTTTATTAGGACTTGCAAAATTAAAGTTTTTTTGATAATGTTTTTATATTAAATAATCGGCAACCCGCCGATTATGAATTATATTTTTAAGATATATAAGTATAAATCTATTTTTATTTATATAATATTTATTAATTCAATGTCTTAACAAAATATTGAAAATATAGTATATATTCTTTTTATTATAATTTAAAATGTTAAAAAAATAAAAATGTGCAAGTGAAAAATGTTTATCTTACGAAAGCTATTCATTTTTTTCAATATATTTGCATTTTCTAGTACTTGAAACACTTAAGTGGCTCTGTGCTTTTCTTTTGCATAAGTAAAAAGCATTAGAAAATGCATACAATAAAGAAACTAATTTTAGAAAGTTTTTGTTGCGAAAGTTTTTACATTTTATAAAAAATTTTTTTAAATATTTTTTTCACCTTTTCAACAAAAATATCCAGAAAGATCAGGGAATGTTTTTGCAAGATTTGAGACATCCTATATAGTATCTTATTTTAAAATTAATTTATACATTATAACGTGCCGTTCGAACGGATGTAGACGTGCCCCATTAGGCGACAATCGCTTCGTTGTCGCGGCAATTGACCGTTTTCTTCCCCGAGCGAATTGCTACGTAATCGCGAGAGTGTGTCGATATGAAAGACTATTTACGGTAGCTCTTGGTTCCGGAATCGGTCCACGGACCACGCGTATACCCTGGAGGAGGACACCGCGGCCCGTGAAAAGAGTACGCCGACGCAGGACGTCGTGGAGCCGGAGGAACCCGGCCGTGTGCACGACGATCCGCAGGAGGATGATCCGTACGAGTACGACGACGACATCAGGTTGCCGACGACCTCCGGCGAGCGCCGCGACATCGATTCCGATGACGACGAGTGTCTGTCCCTGTTCGAAGCGGCGAATTACCTCGTCTCGGGTTCCTCGGTGCCAACGACGAGAATCAGTGCACCCTGCTGGGGATGCAAGAATTGCTCCGTCGAGGGCTTGCCGTTGTTCCTCCTCGGCTCGCCGACGGCGGAGGCATCCTGCACGTGCACCCCCTGTCAGTAAATCCGTTTTGTTGCTCTAATCGATGTGTCGTTCGCGTCCGCACTGCGTCTGGATTATAGTGTTAATAAGAATCGATTTTCCTGGTCATTAATTAAATTATCTCTTGTTATGTCACGATATTATAACCGATATTAGGATTTTGAATGAAAAATCAATTATGAGATTTATAATCACATAACATATATTTTGATATAGAGTTGCTTTTTAATTTTAATTATTATTAACAAATAATTATATGTTCTATCGATTTTTGTTTCTATTAATTTTGTCAGTTTTTTTATACTTATAATTAAAGGAGATAGAGTGTTATTTCGTGCCATTTTTTTAAATGCTTAACGCGTATACATAAAAAAAAATTGTGACGTATAAATTTTATTTATGTTAAAATAGAAGCGCCAGGATCGAAAGAACTTATATACTATAGAGTTTAAAAACAACAGATGTTCTTTCTCGATCGATCATTTATATTCGTTAACGGATTAGCGGACACACGTTGCAAAATTACATAACCATAGACTTTCTCTTGATGTTACGGATGAATAATACTTTGTATTCTAATCATTCTGATTGTTGCGCGATGATTATGAGATATACTTTTGTAATATTTAATAATCCAAGTACTCCTTCCTATATACATATATGCATATCATTCGACGTCATGTATTGGCAAAATATTTAACGAGTCAATATTTATCTGACGCAGTGTGGACATTTCTAAGTGGCACCGTTATCATTTGTCTTTCGACGTTGTGCATTTTATCTTTTTTTTATATTCCAAACTTCGTAATCATTTTCCGTGCTGCTTTGAATTTCATTTTCGCCTGATTACTTGCTTTTGAAAACATCGAGTACCACACACACAGACTTGTTCAGCTTGTTCGAAATTACACAGCTTAAACTCAAGCATAAATTATATAATGCACGCACATTAGATAAGGCACATTGTACATTGATAATAAATAACGGATTGTCTAGATAAAATTAGATAAGATGTAATCAATCTAGACGTGCCAATTTTTCTTGCAAATATTATGGCGCAGTTAGTTTTTAATACAAATGCAAGCCGTTTTTTATTATCACATCGTGTGAAGATATTTTATGATTAGCCGCCACATGCACGTACCATTAGTTTGCTTTAAAATACTTTTGTAAGAATTTATCTTAAAATTAGGATATTTTATTACAAAAAAAATATTATTTCTAATATATAATATATATTCATATCAAAAGATTTGTTAACACAATGGCAAGTTAGAAAAATTTATATTCTAATTTAATTAGTTTAAAATATATTTTTTCTCTCTCTACAAATATTTAATAATAAACGTAAACTTTAGAAATGATTAATATGCTCTTCATATAATGCGGAAAGAAATTAATGTATTAACGTAAGCCACTATTTGCGTCAATCCACGATTTTTCAGTATCGAGAGAGAGGAAAGAGAGGCGGGTTTATCTGCATTCCGATCGTACCAGATTGACGAGTGTGCCGTAGCGAATGAAAAAAAACATTCAGGACCGGTTTTAAAGTCCTATACAGAATAACCATATGGCATCAATGTCAATATATGTATAGGCCATAGGCTATAATTTGTTCGATATTTTTAAGAATTTTTTATGTTAAGATAAAATATTTGTCATGAGAGAAGTTTTACGATTTTAATCAAGTCTTTCAAGTCTTATTTTTAATAATGTTGCTATTTATTGAAAGGTTGATTGATCATCTATATATATCGCCAGTATGTAATTAGAACGTAATGAATTATTTAAAAAGATTTACAAGAGAAATTTATAAAATGTAAAATTTTGATCAGTTTGATTTCTGAAAGGCTCAATAGAAATGTAACAAAATTCTGAATGAAATATAATGAAATGAAGAAAAAATATTTATTATTAGATTACATTTTTGAGAGATTAAATTTAGTGAAATTGTTGGTTGCGTTCAACTGTATCCGTTATCAAGGATAACATGAGCGCATAAAATCACGTGGCCTTTGAATTAGCGATTTGTTGTATGGTCTATGATTTCTAGTCGTATTGTTTTGCAGTAAAATTAATTTTAAAAACTATCGAAAATGTGTATTGAACTGCAAACACTACATTTTGTTAATAAGAATACTACAAGGTCACTGATTTTATAAGTTTTCTTATCTATTATTATTATCTCATAATAAATTATAGAAACTAAAATTTAAAAAAAAAACTTACTAAACTAAAGACAATACAAAGAGAATATGATGCAATTATTTGTTAAGGAAAAGCATCAACGTTCAAGAAAATAAAATAAAATATGTTTCCTAAATTATATACAGTTTGTGGAAATAAATCCAGAGTTATTTTCATAGAGTTTTATTTTGAAAACACTTCTCTTGATAAGTCTTTCTTTTGATGAAGTTTTTATTGCAGGCAAGATTTATAAACCAGCATTAAAAATTTTTATATAAATTTCCAAAATTCTACAAATCGAGAAAAATAAAATTGCGATTGTAAACCGACTATTATTTCTCAGATTAGTTCAAGGTATATTATTAATAGTACAATACCTACAATATATCGCTCTTTGTTCGGGAAATCTTCGTTTGGCGTGTTGAGGAATTTGTGACTTTCTGAAAATTTACTCATCAATCATCGCGATCAATTGGCCGTGAAGGCATCTGTTAACGTAATCCGCTTCTGAAGATATCTCCGTCATGAAGACGACGACGAAGAATTCATTCGAAATGCAGCGAAGGGCATCGAAGCGCGCGGTCTTGTTAGAATTGAAAGTAGCCTTATTTTTGTTTAGTCTCGCTTCTTCGATTGTTTTAACTAGGCGTCTCCTTTCAGTAAAAAGGAATCTCTCACTGAACCAATTATGTAATAAGAACAGATATAATGTGTTTACCTTGTCGAAATATTGTCGCTATCTAGATTTACTTCGTTTAGATCATTTTTACTATGACACTTAATATTTTATAAGAATCTGCGAATAAGAAAAATCTACGGTAGCATTTTTAGAAAATAAAAATATTAATATCTTAACGCTGTACATTATACGATGTAAGTCTCACTTCCTTGCTACATGATGAAATTATTATCGGTGCATTTAGTCAGGAAATTAGGTTTAAAATAACAATAATTAAATACTAAATTAAATAATTTATTCACGAAATAACAGAATTGAATACACTCATGATTGAATATATATATATATATAGTTTTAATATATTTCTTTGACATGTAGCATGGTGCATCACCTTGGATTACATTTCAAAAACTTACTCTATAGTCAACTCTTTTTGGGTATTTTTTTTTGAAAGTGAAATTCTGATTGCACGTGCGACGGAAATTTTCGAAAGTGAAACGAAAATTGCGTCTGCGCTTCTAAATGGCCGGCTAAATAGATCGATAGGAAGGAGATGAGGGATTCTCGACTCTACGATTCTCTTTTAGAAAAGCAAGAGCGTCATTTTGTCTCCACGCTTTCCTCTTCTTTTCGTTCGCGTGCCACGTTTTCTCATTACTCTTATTATATACCGCATCCCTCGACATAAGACACGCGATGTCGTGTGTCTCCTTGCCATTTTCTCGCGATTTTTCTTCCAAAGTCGATCTCGCGCGCAAAACGAGCGATCAGTTGCTGAAGATGCACGTTGAAAATCTGATGTTCGTCATCTGATGTTGTTTCTTTTGTGAAAAATTAAAAGAAATAGAGTTAACATGATAATCTTTGTGATTTTAAAAAAGATCATAAGTGAAACATAATGGAAAACGTCGGATGTAAAATCAGTTTATTTTATTTACATCTTATAGTTGAATTCTTTTATATTGGGAATTTATGATAAGAGTTGGCGATAACAAATCTATTTATATGGACATAGATAACTATCAAAATTGAATGTAGTAGTTTTTCAAGCTTAAAACTTCTACATTTTTTTGTTGGAAACATGTTTGCGCGTACTTTTGGCTCATGTTGCGAGATCACGAGTGAAATATACGCCGGAATCCTTTAACTTGTTGACATCAGGTAATTATAAATGTATTGTATTAGAGAGAAAGAAAGAGAAAAAACAAATAATATTAAATTTTAATGAATAAAATATATAATGGCAACTTCTGTCCATACTTTTTAAACATTTGAAAAAACGCAATAATTAATATTATATTCTGTATAAATTATAGTTTATTAAATTATATATATATTTGAAAATAAAAGTTATGATTTTAATAAAATTAAAATGTTATTAAAAAAATGTCAAAATATCATAAAAATATTGAAACTCGCCAAATGATAATTGATAAGTTAACATTCGAAGGAAGCAAGCAAAAGCAGATTTAAGCAGCATTTAAGTGCGTGCAGACATGCTTTCGATTAAAAATATTAAAAATTAAAAAAAAAGAAATAAAAATTAAAAATTTTTACACTAATGAAATGTAAAACTTTCTTTATAAATATCATTGACAAAATTAAAGTGTCGCGCTTTTACATACGAGACAGAATAACAATAATCTTTTTATGCTGATTCTTATTGATAAAGTTTAAACAACGAATTTAAAGAATACTGGTCTTGTCTATTCATAATAGAATTTACATTTTAAATATCGGGATACTTACTAATACAAGGAAGATTATAAATAGCGGAAAATCGATTATCGGCAACAAGAGATGAGATAGTAGTGTATGCGTAAAAAGATCTAACGCGTTATTCTCTTTGTTCTTGACTCGTTTTCGAGATGAGCAAAATTTCAGTTTGTTGTATAACGTTCTTCTTTCATATCATAAAACAAAATTTGAATTGATATAATTTCGGTATAATTTTGATATAATTTCGAATTCAATTCTTGATACTGGACAAAAAAAATCGACTTTTACATATCAATTAACACGAATTCAATTATCACGAACGATCGTTGAGATTTTGTATATCTGGTGTCATCTTGAAATTCTAACTCATTGAAATTGCACTGAGGTTTCAATCACTGTTGTGTATAATGCATTATCGATACGCAAATAGATCATGTGCGAAGCGTTCAACGAAAGAAATATGATATTGTATTCATATATCGATCGTGCATACCATAAAAATCGTAGAAGACATTATATGGCACGCAATGCTATCTTATATGTGACTTAGATGAGAGTACGGGAGAATATTAATATAATTAAAAATTATTATAATTAAAAATTAAATAAAACCGATATATTTATATAATACAAGTCCTCAAATTTTTAATATTATAAGTAATTTTTATAATATATAGAGTTTAGAATTGTATATAAAAGAACTATGACGATTTTTATGACAGCATAATTGTATCATAGTAAAAATGCTATAATGCTTTATATACATATATATAATATAACTCGGAGAGTTTATGTATATGTATATATAAAACTAGAGAATTCAAATATATATTTATAATAAAATGTAAAATACTTATTTTAGGTTGTGATATTTTTACGGGAATAAAAAAAACATACACAGATATAAAACAAAATCTATCGAGTGTTACGCTTATATTGTTCACACAGAATTTAAATGTAATGATCCGGTCTCTCTGCATATTTCTTTATTAAAGTGCTATAACATCTTTTTTAAATCTGGGAGTTTAATAATAAAGTATTATTCCTGTTACAGTCTTATGTAGCAACCGGGTGAGCCAAATGACCAAGACCTATAATGACATAGAGGCAGTTACAAGGCTTCTGGAGGAGGTATGTCTGATCGCGGATACAAAAGCTAGTAGAATCCAAGTCCCGCGCCATGCATATCGTTAAATTTTTACGAGTCATGTCTTCTTCTAAAAATATTAATAGATTATAAATATTAATAGATTATAGATTAAAGACGTCCATGACAAATCGATAAAACGTAACACACTGATAAATATTAATCACTTAACTAAATAAATAACTATATAATCGTGACTTCGTGTATAAAGAATGCATATCAAACTATTAAAGTTTGCATTTAAAAAATTTGATTCTACAATTGTTATATTTATAGATTTAAAAAAAAAAGAAAATATTTTTTAAATCTTGCTAATTTATAAATAACTATTCAAATTCTTTAGATAACTTTTATTGAGACATTAATAAAAATCCACTGTTCTAAAAGAAATGTTAAATAAGCTATGCAATAATTCGACAATAAATTAACAAAAATTATATACAAAAGATATTGAATTGCAATAATTACAAAAGATTGTCTTTTTTTTGACAGAAAGAAAAAGACTTAGAGCTGACAGCGCGTATCGGCAAAGAACTGCTGGCACACAATCAGAAGCTCGAGAGTACAGTAAACGCGTTAGAAGCTGAACTCAAGGAAGCAAACGAGAAGATAACCCAGTTGAATCATGAGGTGTTGAAGAAGACTGAGCTGATCCAGATACTAACGAATGATGTGGACGAATCTAGTTCGGAGGCCGGAACTCCCACCGGCCTTCGTGGAATTAATTTGGAGATGCTGCAGAGGAAGGTTGGTTCTCTGGAGGAGGAAAACAAGCAGCTACGAAGCGAATTTGCCAAACTGGTGCACGAAACTGACAATTCCGAGGCACAGGAGGCACGTCTCGTAGAAAACATAGCAGCGCAATTAGGTGCATATCGTTATACTTATTTTTATACGCTTTGTTTATTTGTCGAAATTTTTTTGCATTTGATATTAAATAGTGCGTTCAATCTTTTGACAAAATTTAACATTAAAAGACAATAAAATTATATTGGAGAATATATTAAAAAACTAACTGAAAACAGTAATATGATTTCGTAGTGCTATTTTTGAGACACTTTTGTATGACTTAGTTGTTTTTCAATAATAGCAAGTGCTAACATGGAGGTGGACGGTATAGCGGAGGAGCTCGGTCGCCAAAAGGAGGAGAATCGACTGCAGCATGAACAAATAGTCAGTCTTACTGCTAAATTAGCTGAAACGGAGCTCAGGCTCGCTCAGCTTATGGCGGAGCATGATGAGGTGGGAACGACTCTAGTCATTACTAGGGATAATCAAAATACACTTGCTAGTGAACTAGCCGAATTTAAGGAGCGATATGCAGAGGTATGTTTCTTTTTGAAAAAATTGAGTATATATGAAACAAGACGGCTACAATTATTCTCTTAAAGTTTGAAGGAATCATAAGTTGAAATATAAACTATATATAACTTCATGCTTAATTTCTTCATGCGAATTTAAATAATCTGAAATATCGTTTTTCTTGTATAAATCTGTTGAGATACGCTGAACGCTTAATATGTGTACCAGGTGGTAAACCTTCTAGCCGAAACTCAGGAACAATTGCGAAAACAAAGGAAACGTGGGATGCCGACTGTACGCGGTGGATCGCTGTTTCCGTCGATGGGTGCAGCGCCTCAACCGGATTCTATCGCTTCGGAATTGGAATCGTCTCTATATTCGGAATTTAGTCTTGATTCTGGAATCAGTACAGGCGACAGAATGTACGTTGTAAAATTTTGTTTAGTCCTTCATTATTATCCTTAGAATTAAAACTATAATTATATAAATAATACATTTTCATATATTTGAATCACGAAAAATAGTGATTTCAATGTTCACTTAACAACGAAACAATTCATTACTTTTATTCTATACAGATCAACATACAAGAAGGTATTTGAAACCGTTCGTAATGCATCCCGAGCGTCGTACGCGGGTATGGATCCAAATCAATTCCCTAGGTTAGGCTCTATGACGACGTCTACCTTATCCAGCAGTTCTGCTGGTCCGCGGATGAGTTGTGGACAAATACGACCGCAGGCGTCTACGTTTCCTAGCTTGGATTCCACCGGTAACAGTGAGAGTGAAGGTTCTTTACTTGCCGAGTCGGAAGATTATCCGTATGTATCTATTTTTTGTTTTTGTTTCTGTATAAAAATAGATTTGGTTTTTTTTTTATACTCTTGATGACATCCCTTCTACTCATATATATTACATTTCAGAGGACCGCAACGAACAGGTGTTCCTGGTGCTCCTGGTGCCGCTGATCTGGAAGCCGCTTTGCGGCGTCTGACACCGGCCGAGGTGTTGGCGAGGCGTGCATGTCTTAGTACAGGCGCAGGTTATAATTATGATTACGATGGTGTTACGTTACATTCCCCGTCAACTTTTTTACCGTTCGATTGTCGTACTCCCGACAGTATTATGTCAACTGGCAGCTGCGGTAATTTGAGCGGTTTTAGTGGCAATAGCGGCAACGCTTGGCGTATCCCACAGAAACTGCAAATAGTTAAACCGATGGAAGGTTCTCAGACGTTGCATCATTGGTCGCGATTAGCGACGCCAACGCTAGGTGGATTGCTGGAGGACAGGCCGGGTGTGAAGACCAGGGGTGGTCGCGCTCTCGAGGATCTCGGTCTTATTACATTCACTCTAAGCGATCTGGAAGAGGATGAGGAATACACAAATCCCGGTAAACCTTTCCAGGATACAGGTTCCATTTACACATTTACTAACAGCACCGTAATGCATCCGGACGATCATACTACTAGTAGCGTGACACCGAGTATCGTTGGAAGCCGCGTCGCTTCTGCGCCCAACAGCGGTATGAATTCCGGGATGAGCACTCCTCGCACGCATAGTCGCCGCAATTCAACGTCGACGTTCTCCACCACACTAGGACTAGCCAAAATGCTGAATGAAAGAGGAATTAAAGCCGTTACGCCTTCGTGCGTAGGTACACCTACCGATGAACGAAATTTCTCGCCAACTGCTACACCGTGTAACAGCCCGGATGCGAGTCTGTCGCCTACGAGGTCTTCGTCACCGCCGCCGTCACCGGACAGCAATGCTTCTCTGACATTGGGATTGCTCAGCAGCGGAGCAGAATTATTGAGGCGTACCTTTAGTTACGAGGTGCCAACAGCGCAGTCTAAGAAGAAAAGATCGAAGTCAACGATTACGCGTACCGAGAAGAAAGCTCTCACGGGAATACGTCTGGTCGAGAAATTGGAAAGGATCGGAATTGATACGATTATGGCTACTACGGTTAGCTCATCAATCTCGCCACTAGCTTTACAAGGTGCTCTGTACACGCGTCGCTCAACTGGAAGTCCAATGGCACAACTGACTTTTCTTAAAACTTCCATATCCTCCAGTATCAGCCAAGAGAAACTATCTCCGTCGTCTTCAACATCCTCCGCCAGTGATGAGTTTCCGTCGGACAAATCGCCATTGCCGGGTAAACGAGATAACAGCAAAGAGCCCGAAACTAGTGTGTCCGGTTCCAGTTTGGCATTTAACTCGAGAGCAGTGGGTCAATCGCCGGATCGACAACGACGATCGGGTGTTAAAGCGACGAGGCCTGATCTGGGACGAGTTAAGCCACCAGTTTCAACGCCCGTTACTAAAGAATCTACCAAACAATCAGCATTAGGAGCGATAAGCTCACTTCTTTTTGGGCGTAAGGGCGGATTACTGTAAATTATTATTTTATAGAGTCTGTAAAAATGAGTATTTATTAATTCCAGCGAATTAATTGTTAATAGAAATCTGCAAAAAAAAATTCATTTTGATTATATTTTATTGCATGGTATGCGCCTATTTTTGATTTTTTTCAAATCTATCGTGATGAATTATAAAAATAAAATCAAATAATCTTGATGAATGCGATAACTTAAATAAGTTTTACAATCAGGTTACTATATATATACTTTATACAGTAAGCACACTTATCTTATTTTAAGTTTTATTATTAAAACTTATAATGAATTAAAAATGCAAATATATAGAAAGACCGATCTCTTAAACACACTTTGAATAGCACAAAAATATGTTCTAAGAGCGTTTTTGAATGGACGGATTTTACTCTATCCCAGATCAATTAATCACTATTTTATTATGAATTCAAGTCTTTTATTGGCAGAGATGATGTTAATTAACCTTGAGATCAAACTTACATTCGAAAACGCTATAAGTTCTATGTTGTGACGAATTAAAAAGAAACAGATTTATACATGAAAAGCATGTTTTGATAATTTGTGATAAATGAATAATGAAAATGTGAAAAGAAATCTATGAAAGAATAAAAAGATAAGTGAGATTCTGTAAGGTATTAGCTCAGAAATGAAGATTATTTTAATTTATGATTGTGTTATAAAATCTTTGACTGTGTATCTATAGACTGCTAATTGCTGCATTCACACATCTCATATTCCAGCAATATAACAAACTAAAAACTAAGTTTATGCGCATAGATTGTGGTTTTCAAGATTTATATTTATAAAATTAAAATTTAAAAAAAAGAAAAAGAGAAGAGAAAGAATTATAAAAATTAATATAAATATCTAAATATTTTTAATAGATATTTAATACTTTTATGTTTAAAAATCAGAAAAAATAATGGCTATTATTATAGAAAACTATTATTTAATATAAAAAAGTATAATACAATATTTTATATATACAGGGTATATATATATATAGATAATTTTTTTTTAAGTGAAATTATTGGCCAAAGAATATGAAAAACCTTCAGTTTTTAATTTATCTAATTTATATAAAATTATTATATTTATTTTTTTATATTATCAATATTTATATTTGATAAATATCTCTTATATTGATAAGTATCTAAATCTTATGCAGATTTAATACATCAAATATCTACTACATTTAAGAATATTTCATTCAATTTTGCTATAAATGCAATTCTTTTAATATATGCAGTCCATATTTATACAGTTGAAGGTTGAAAATATATATTCCTAATAGTATAACGCGAGTTATAAATTAAAGGAGCTATATATAATGGCAGAATAGTTAGTGAAATGAATATCATGTATTTGAAATTTGGAGTAATGATTGTGGAGAATAAGTTATTATTACATGGATATGATATAAATAATAGAAAGAAAGAAGAATGCTGATGAATATAATGCATCCTGCTACCACATATTTTACGCAATTTAGCACAAAGTCAATCAAGAGAGAGAGAGAGAAAGAGTTGGTGCTAATTTATTTTTTTTAGTAAATACTTAATGACAAAGTTGTAGTATCATCACTGCTATTGTCAGTCTTTGCACATAGAAGATTGTGCATTTAGCATTGATCATCAAATATTGTACATGTGTACATAGTTGAAATGTAGCAGGATGGTAAAAGGTTTTTTTTTTCATTAAATAATTTTCATAACGCAGTAATTTATTGCAGCTTTTTATTTTTTGCAAATGGCGTTGAATTTTATGTATGGATTGCAACGTGTAATATAGAGAGAAGGGTTTTTTAGTTTGATGCAGCTTTGTACATAGATGTACAAATTAATAAATTCAATTAGAAAATAACGCTGTATTGCTGTCCTACTATTCGTATTTTCGCTGGTATCTCCTTATGTTGTTTTGATCATTTAAAAGGCCTAGCTGGAAAAATTAAGTGCAAATAGTTACGTGCGTTATTGTAAATAGAACGATTCAGAGGCGATTGTGAAAAACATCATGTTTTACTGCAATTACATATTATATACTAGTATATAAAGAATGCAGTTTCAATGAAAATATGTTTTAGCATATTCTGATAATTATTTATTCCTACAAGATAGTGTTACATATTTTAGAGATGTGATTCCGAGAAAAAATTCTTGAGCTTATCTTGTTCATAAAAAACGAGTTATATAGTACATAAAAGAAGAAAATTAGATATTCTGCATGAAAGACTTAGAATGTATTAAAAAATGCATTTAGATAGTTTGTAGATCTCTCGTGAACAGCAGACGTATCATATCTTCATTACAGAAAATATTATTAAGAATCATAGTAATTGCGGTAAAATCAAATGAGTGTACGATCATTTAACGAAATGAATAACAAAGCATTACAATACACCGATTTAAGTCAATTTCCTATGAAAACTGATAAAATCTATAGAAAGTATAGATATTGCATAAATGATATAAAATAAGCAAAATATAAAAATAATGTGTAAAAAGTTACACTAATATAATTCATTGAGAGTTTTTACACAATTAAATAAATCTGGTAATATACATACACCAATAGATTTTACACTTCAGTTTTCACAGTAAACGGACAATATATATAATATAAACGCGATGTATTTTACGAACAAAACAAGAGTAAATTAATTTTCATTATCATAAAAATTGAAAAGATGTGCGTTGTTTCAACAAAGAATGTCACTATGGGAGAAATACGATTATTAAAGCTAAATAAGATGTCAATGTATTACTATGTGTGATCCTGTACACTGATATCTGTTAGATTTACTATAAATAATGAGGCCTTAGTACCTGTTCGGCTTTTGTTCGATGTCTGATATTTTATTTCAGATTGTGATATCTTTATGTTCGGCATGTACTTGAATTTCACGTACTTACCAACGGTTTGCGTTGATTTATTCGATTATGTTTACGACAGGAAGCCATTTACAGAAGGTGCAATGTAATCATTTTAAACAGTAGAGATATGTCGTACCTCCAAATTGAACAATAAATATATTTAAGTATTAATGGTGCAATTTTTATTACATAAATATTATTTACTTCACAAATAAATTCTGTAAAGTTATTTATAACAATTTTTTTATTTTATTTATTTACAAAAGAAAACTACTTAATATTATTAGACAACAAAGTTATTCATGTTCATACAACTTTATATTGTATATCTAAATTTTTTATTCAATTCTAATTTTTATTTATTTCAAATGATTAATTTTATTAAATTTATATTTATCATAATATAAAAATATGATGTTACATATATATAGTTTTGTGCGTTCACTATATATGTGATTTGACGCGGGATACATATGGTATTCTTCGAATTCCAAGTTTTCATATTTCGAGAAGTCGTTATTAAATTTAAATTTAATTTTTTTTTTTAAATTACAGTTGTTAAATAATATATGGCATAAAAAAATTAACAACGTGCGTTTCGTAATATTCTAATTTAACAATTTTTATAAAAATTTCAACATTCAAAAATATTTTGTTTCATGAAAAAAAAGAAAGCTAACTTAAACAAAAATTTTTTATATAAACGATATATTGCACAGAAGAATCAATCATTTGCAACAATATGATATTGATCGATATTATCTTTTGTGGATTTTTGGAACACATTTGGTATGTAATTTATAAGTTGAATAAGAAATGTGTATGTGTATAAATGGCACATAATATGACGCAAAATTTCTTGTTTCTATATGCGCACTATATATACTCTTCATATTTTTCACAGCTTCTGAAATTCTGCCTACATATATATAAAATGGCTGTACTTCTTTTTCAATATAAGGGTACTTGTATTGAAAATTGTAGAAGCATATCTACCCGATATGATGATACATGGTATGACATCAAAACAGTATTTTTCCATTATTGGACGTTATCTAGCACACTAAATACTAATGATACTTTAACATTAATTGACAATTACGCTTGTTTTCAAAAGTCAAGAGTACATGCTCAAATTTTTGAAACCACAACAGAATTGCACTCTCGCAAAGATTCTGGTAATAAGTTTCTTTAGGGAAATATGTGCAGTTTTTCGAGATGATTGAGATTGTACGCAGAGTTGTCTTGAAATTTATCTGATTTTTTTACGTTTTTTATTTATCTGACTCCCATACTTCTCTTATTCCAAGAGAGCAACATAGTTATCACAATGCCCGGACATAGACGCAACAAACAAAAAGAATATATTTATCTTTATTTATTAATTATAAAATTATAAAACGTTATATCTATGATATTGATAAAAATATAAATTTTTTTATTGTCCAATATAACTGCAAAATAAGAATGTGTATCATTCTTTTATACATTAATGTCAGGAATATCACATCACTATGCATCAATATACAAAGTCTTGTTAGAAAGATAAAAACTTTCAAAGTATATATTAATATAATGGAAATCAAAAGAAGAATCAAAGTTCAGATATTAGCCTATATCAATATCTAAGACAAATAAAATCAACAGTAGCAAGAAAAAAACATCATCCATAGAATATTATTTAGTATTATGAAAAATTATCTCATTTAGTAAAGTAAATATATATCGCTATGAGAGTTATAAATTATATAACAAAAACGTTTTATATACTTAAAGTTTAAGTAAAATAGAGTTTTATACATATATATGTAACTATCATCATATTACGTTTATACTCTATACATATCACAAAATAAAATAGATTAAAAACCGAACAGTGACTTAAGATCATTGAGAGTGAGTTTCATGGAAACATTATTTTTATCGCCACTGAGAACATTTCTCGCAATTTCGAGCTTTCGCTCCTGCAAAGCTTTTACGCGTTCCTCTATTGTATCAACACAAATAAATCTGGAAGAAAAAATATCCAATATTAAAACGAAAGAGATACGTGAATGTAGAAAGTAAACGTGATATACTCACTTATAGATGTAGACGTTTTTTGTCTGACCAAAGCGATAAATCCTATCTTGCGCCTGTGTCTCCAGTTGTGGGTTCCAATGATTGTCAAACAATAATAAATGATTGCCACCTACCAAGTTTAATCCTACTCCACCAGCAGTAAGAGAGAGCAGCAAGATTCTCGGACCAGAATTTCGACTGTTAAAGGAATCCACTACATTCTGAAACAAAAAAGATGCGCATAAACATATCTATTTTTTAAAATAAAATATAATAAAAAATACATGCTTAAATGACAATCTATCATCTATAGCATACTTGGCGATCCTTGATAGCAACATTCCCAGTAAATTTGCTAAATGTAGCGTCTTTTATTGAAGGTAGGTGGGATGCTATAACATCTAGCAGAGTGGTCCATTGAGAAACAATAATGAGTTTATCCTCACCTTTTTGTAAAATTTCTTTGATCATTTTAAGCAACATCCTCATCTGAATTATATGTCACGTTAATTACATGTAAGTAAAATCATGAGACTTCTTCTAGCTTAGACTATTGTTACTCACTTTAGAACTAATGCGATCATCATCAAATACCAGATTCTCAATAGTAAGTAAATTTCCTACTACTCTTTCATTAATATTAACATCTTCCTCTTCCTGATCAATTCCATTAAGCGAGATACTATTTACTTGTGACAATAACTCAGGATCTACATTATCCGCATCCATTATCCCACTTTGCTTCACGTCATCCTGATCTAACATCGCGTGAATCAATGCCGGATGGCAACATAACTGACGTAATCGTAGTAAAAGCACTAATATTTCATGCGTTTTTACATCGGCATGCATCGCTAATAATTTATTTTGAGCTTTTGTAAACTGCGTTTCTTTATCTTGCAATGAAAAAACAGATGTTGTAATGATTGTATGCATAAAATGTCTTGACACATTTTTAAAGATTATATAAGTATAGTGGCAATTTAAGATTCAATATTTAGCTTACTTGGATTTGAAAGATAGACATGCACATCATAATTTCCACTATACAAGTCAAACATATGTTCCTTTTCTGCTTTTTGAGCTAAAAATTGTGCAAACAGAGTACGCGAGTAAATTAAAATTTTCTCATACACCAATTGTTCTTGTGGATCGAGTTTCACTATCACTTCCTCAATAGATTTGTCGGGTAAAGTTTCCAAATCACCCTTTTCCATTAATTCTTGCTTAGTTCTTCTCAGCATCAAAGTCTTCATAACTGTTGCCAATCTTTGATAGCCTGCAGCATTCTTATTATCTACCCATCGCTTCCAAACGCGTAAATCATCAAACGGCGAACACTTCAGAAACTTTAGGATAGAGTATAAATCTAATGCTTTATTTTGTATAGGTGTGCCAGTGAGGGCCCACCGTTTATCTGCCTTGAGTCCACAGACAGCTAAGGATGCTTGACTCTTATGATTTCTCACTATATGAGCTTCATCGAGTATCACTCTTTCCCAGTTTATCTGCAAAAAAATTTTAAATTATGATTAAAAACTCAGAAAATATCTCTATTATTCGTATTGATAAAATTTAAATTTTTTTAATTTTTGCCCTTTAATTAAATGATACTTCCAAAGTTCAATGTACCTTATATAATGTAGATCTCATTTTATGTTCTCGACTTAATATGTTGTATGTCGTTATAACTATATCATTTTTTGACAAGCGTTTAGGAATACTCTTTCGATTGCTGCCATGATATATCTCGACGGATAGTAGATCGCGTCTGCATCTGTTGCGCACTTCATTATCCCATTGACATAATAAAGATGCAGGACATACTACTAGAGTACCACCTTTATAATCTGTAGCTAATAATCAGACACAATTATCTCAATACATTAATTATGTTAAATATATTTATCATCAATTTAAATAATTCAAAATTTCACGAATAGAAAATATATATATATATATATATATATATATATATATATATTTATAGATTTTTTTTTTATAAATTTAAAATAAATTTTTACATACATGAAGGTTTACGATCGTTGCTCAATCCGCAATCAGTGTCATCGCTTTCATCGATTGAATTTTTTTGAGCAAGAGTGGTTACAATCAAAGATATTATAGTCAGTGTTTTACCTAAACCCATATCATCAGCTGCAAAAAAAAAATTAAAGAAAAATTTATCTTTTATAATAAAATATAAAATCAAGATTAAAATCGCTCTGTTTTAGATATTTACCTAAAACGCCACCCGCCGGTCTTTGCTGTTCCCTCCATAGAAGCCATGCAAGAGCATGCTTTTGGTGTGGCATTAATTGTACTTTTAATCCCCTTGGATCTTCCGCTTTTTTGTTCTCTGATGGACGAGCGATGAGTGATCCATGCAAATCTTTTAATCGTTCCACTGTTAGAGCAAGTTCTCTATCTCTTGTCGCTTGTGCCTTTTTGCCTAATTTTTTTCCAGGAAATGTAGTTGGATACAATGGTATATCACTAAAATCAAAATATGAATAATCTGAATCATCTGAATCATCCGAGTCATCCGAGTCATCCCAGGCACCCCAGCCATTCGACGAGTCATCCAAATCATCCGAGTCATCCGAATCAGAGTATTCATTTTCGATGGGCAATGACTTTTTTTCTGCTGAATGTGGTTTTTTTGATATATTTTCTTGGCTAATTAAGCTTTGTGTCAAAGGTATTTTCTCTAGATCAAATGTCAATTTTTCAATTTCTATTTCTTGTTCGCGTATACTTTCATGCAATCTCTGTCCTTTATCAGATAATTCAATATTCCTTTCAGTGAGCAATAACTAAAAAAAGTTTTTTATATACTATTTTTTATATGCAATTTTTATGTTTTTCTATACTCAAATTATTTATATTAATATTTTATTAATTTAAATGCACAATTATTATGTATAAAAGTAGATCTTTCTTTTTGTTTCTACAATATTACATTAACTATAAATAAAGTTAAATATATCTTATATTTACTTTTGTTTTTGTTAATTGATCTTTAAGCTGTTCCAATTTGCGAAACATAATTGCTCTTTTTTGCACTAATGGATCCATATTTCCAATACCAATTTTTTGTTTTGCAAAAGATAATGCTACTTCAGAGTCACTATTTCTTCCAGTACTGGAATCTATAAATTTTACAGGTAGTTATATTACATGTGGAATAATGTACTCATTCGTAAAAGATCAATCTTCAAACACATGTTTTATATTATAAATAAGATTACCTGTATCAAGTACAATAGTCACAGCTATATCGCGAGAGGTTTCAGTTTCGTGCATTTTATTATCTGATATTTTATGACTTGATATTTCATGATCAATATAATCTTGTTTATGTAAATTAATATTCTCAACAAAAGATTCATTAGAAGAATCGAGTTTTAATCCTTTTATGTCTTCTCTACTGTTATCGTGACTAATGTCCTTCCTTTTTTTGTTATTATTTGTAATCGGTAAATATGAAATAAGAAAATCTATAAAACAGCATAATTGAATAAAAATACATAATTCTATCATTTTAACAAATATCTTTAAAATATATAAAGTTGTATATATTATTGCACAAAATACCATTAATTTTTACCAGTAAGATTTTCTCTATTAGAATCTATTTGTATTCTTCTTTGAGATATGCGTTTGGTCAGGCCAGCAACTGGTGTATCATCAATGGATTTATTTCTGTAAATAAATATTTATATAAAAATGTTCATCTTTATTAATATTTTTTAATAATACACATTCAACATATTAATTATATTTATTACATATAATTCAACATATATTACTAGTAATAAATTACATATTATTAATGATAAATTACATAATAATATTTATAAATTACATAAAAACAGTATAATAAAATTGTTTAAAAAATACAAAAAGAAAAGACAAGAAGCTTTTTTAATAGAAACAAAGTGGTATTAAAATAAGAAAGATAGATATAAAAATATAAATATATATGGAATAAGATATATGGAATAAGAGAGAAATAAAAATAAAAAAAATATATAAAAATAGTAAACAAATATATGTATGTTATTTAAAAATTCAAGCATCATGAAAAATTAAAAATTCTAAATGTGCCACAAAGAATATCAAATAATTTATGTATTATATCAAGAGAGATAAAGTATAAAGACTTGCAAAAATCATTTTAAAAATAATAATTTTAGCAAAAATAATTCTAAGGATAATAATTTTATACGTGTATATATATATATATACATATATATATAAAGATTATAAATATATTTTTATACCGATATTATCGGCGATTCCTTTGTCATAAATGCAAATAAAGATCATTCTCGCGTTACAATGTCATTGTGATTTTATCTCGATGAAACAATAACCATTGGTGAAATACTCACCTTTTTGTTGTCGAGTTTGCGAAAACACAAGCATCCTCGTAACTCTTGTCGATGACGAATGCACGTCTGTCAAACGACGCAGTAGCAAAATTCTCAACATCATTTTCATCGCTGTCGGAAATGATGATGGAATCGCCATCTAATCGATATCTTTCGCATGCAAAACTTTGTTCCATTGTTCACGATTTAAGACTGCACTGTACACGGTTCGAATACCTTGGCTTATAATCGTCTCGTGATCTTGTCGACTGTTGTCGACTTCTACGCTGTCAGCTGTCAATTCTGTTCGTTTCTTGTTTCGTCGTCAACTTGTACAAACTCGCTCGCACTCGCATCGTCTTGTACGCGGGACTCAACTGAATTTTGAATCTACTGCCAACTTATGATCCCGAACTTTTACGTTCCGATTATAAACCATGGTTGACACGATCGCTTTATTGGACACTATGAAAATTTCGAACCGCTTAATTGACCAATCAGAGAAAATAGGTTTTTGTCCTCTTTATCCTGATTAGTGTCAATCGAGAAATCTATGGAAGTTTTCATCTATGTTTCACATGTTTTCAGTTTGCAATGATTTAGTTCAAGTCGACGGCCGGTAAAGAGAGTGTCGCGTGGATAGCACCTTTTCTCTTCATCATGGCGGTGAGTGCGTGTTCTTTGCCTCGAAAATGCTTCTTTTCATCCGATTGTATTTCTCACATCATTCAATTTTACTTAATATCATCTTGACACAGAAATAGTTCATGTTATTAATGAATTATAGATAATGTTCGTTTTTTGCAAAGGCGACGATATTAGAAGTTGTCGCTGTGACAGGTGGATGAGATTGCACGCTTGTTTTTGATCGGGGGCTCGTATATAACCTATTGTTATTGCTGTTATTAAGCTTGCTCAAAAATAAAGTTTTTGGCTTCACCTATTCTCAACAAACTTCTCATTTAATTAATATTATTAATATAATCATTAATATTGATTTTATTTGATTCTTACATACATACTAAGAATTTATTGAAAATACGTTTTATCGGTATCAGTAGGAAGATTAGAAGAGTATTAATTTACCACCAGTATGATAAATTTTATATAAAAAATTATATTTTTCCTTGTAGGATGTTGTAAAGAAAGTGTCCGAAAAGAAGGTCGAAAAGAAGACCGACAAAAAAGCGAAGAGGGAACCGAAAGATGCGTCCAAGAATGTAATGCGCGAAGTACGGATCCGCAAGCTCTGCTTGAACATTTGTGTGGGAGAGTCTGGTGATAGACTGACACGCGCTGCCAAGGTGAGTTTTACAAGTGCATGTCGTTTCTTTTTTTTTAATTAAAATATCTTTGATATATTTAGTTATTAAAATTAATCTTTTATATTTACATAGGTCTTGGAGCAGTTGACTGGCCAGCAACCCGTGTTCTCTAAAGCAAGATACACAGTACGTTCCTTTGGTATACGTCGTAATGAAAAAATAGCTGTGCATTGTACTGTACGTGGTGCAAAAGCTGAAGAAATTCTCGAACGTGGTTTAAAGGTGAATTAAAAATTTATATATATATATATATATATATATATATATATTTTTGTTTATATTGTAATCCTAAAATATTATTTTATTTCAGGTACGTGAATATGAGTTGAAAAAAGAGAACTTCTCTGGCACTGGAAACTTTGGTTTTGGTATTCAAGAACATATTGATCTGGGAATCAAGTACGATCCCAGTATTGGTATCTATGGTTTAGACTTCTACGTTGTTCTTGGACGTCCAGGTTAGCAATTCTTTAAATACATATTGAACATTAGCACATTATCTGGTATCATAGATATCTCTGTTTTGTATGTGACGATGTCTATAATTATATAAAACATGTGCTAGAGAAAATGCTTCATATTTGCAACTCATACCCACTTCACTTTACTGGGTGTGTTACTTAATTGAGGCTACACTTAAACAATAAATATTTCCATAAAAGAGTAAATAAATTATAAAAGTTCCATATTCTTTATATATAAAAGCAAAATACAAGTTATTAAACTTATATTTAATTTGTAGGATTTAACGTAGCACACAGAAGAAGGAAAACTGGTAAAGTCGGTTTCCAACATAGGCTTACCAAAGAAGATGCAATGAAATGGTTCCAACAGAAATATGATGGCATCATTATAGCTGGAAAAAAATAAAATATACTTTGTATTTTGCAATTATATCATAAAAAATTTTAACAAAAATCGTTTACTGTGTAGTAATATATCTAAACATCTCATGTATCTTAATTATGCCATACTTTCTGTCCAAAATTCTAGATAATTATATAGTAAACTAGTGTAAAGTTTTAAAAAAATGATTATATTTTTTTTATATAGTAATATATTTAAATATTTATTTTATTTTTTCACATTTTGCTTACAATCAAAACAATGAATGTGAGGCTAAAAAAAAGGAGATATAATATTCCTCATTGCGATGTATAAAAATAAGGAACAAGAGTAAAAATATAGAGTTTATTGAATTGTAATTATTAAATTCACAAGAAAAATTGTATCGAAGTAAAATCACATTTTTTAAATTTTTATTTAAAAAATGTGGTGTTCTAACATTTCAAGACTTATCTCTTATTATTATCAGTTATATTTTCGATGGAATGAGATATTGAAGTTTTATGTAACCAAGCTTGCTTAGGCCTAACATAATAGTCATCAAAGGAACTTTATTACAAAATGAATATTCTCTATAACAGATATTTTTCAGAATCACAAATGATTTCTTACACTATATGAAATTTGATTTTTTTTTATCTTGGACGTTTTAATATAATATTATTAACTATATATTTTTTTTTTATTTATAAAACATTTAGTATGGGAAAATGTAACTTCAAGAAGCAATTTAAATGATATGAATATTCACACTTTTATTATTGGCACCTCAGATGTATGTTTTTTTTCAAGTTAATTATGTCAAATTATAAAAATTCTAACTTTGAAGAAATGTTTATTTTTATCCAGAGGCTCAATAATATCAAAAATTAAAAAGATAAAAATATAAAATGAAAATTATTTATATTTTATTTGACAATATTCTTATTGCTAAACATCCAGAGAGAATTTAAATTGTAAACTTTTATTAACTTTAAGCTAATAGTTTGTGCCACAAGTATAAATTATAATCATAATCAAATATTCATGCACAATAATTTACCAACTGTCAGACTTTTCTCTTTGGTTTTAATTAAACTACATGAAAGTATCTCAGAAATGAATAATTATAATTACAGTAATATAGGAGTTGTGTTTATTGAGACGTTTATTAATAGTTGCACTTGAATATTCTTTTATGATAATTATTTAACTTGAAGTTATAAGCAGATAAAAAGGCAAGATATATCCTTCAGTCTCTATATTGTTACCTTATCTGGACGTCATATCACCAGACTTTGATATAGATAAATATATACAGGATGGTTCAGAGTTACTACGCACATAAGACATACGCAATTAAATAATCTCTAATTATTCAAAATCAAGTCCTACATATTTGAAGATTGGAAAAATGGGCAGAAACTCCGATTCATCTTGAATATATATGTGTATTTGTATAAGATATATATATATATATATATATATATATATATATATATATATATTCATTTTATTTATAACAAGTAAATATATAAATAAATTTATTTATCTATGTTCTTGGGGATCACGACGTAATAACGGGAAAGATATTCAACTTTCGTACTCATATATGGGCACATGCATTTCAAATAATTATATAAATCCTTGAAATCCAACTTCAAACTCCTTCTTAATCACTTCTTTCATCAATATATCACATATTTCTTGCTCAATTTTGAAATACTAATTATAATATACACAATGCATGTGTTAATTATATCATTGAAAGAGTAAAACGTGATTTGCAATAACTAGACAATATATTTTCTTTCAAATGTAACTAGAATATACTTACATACTAGTTTAGAGCATGCAAGTTGCATCTGATACGCATAATATTAAATTTGTAATACATGGCCTTTGCAGAGCGTCAATGTTACAACAGCCGTAAATAAATTCAGTCTCTATCCAAGCCGCGTATAATTTACGTTTTTAAGTCCCAGAACTTTATATATATATATATTAACTTATATATATATATATATATATATATATATATATATATATATACACACTACATATATATTAAATTTTAGATGTATATTAAAAAATAAAAGCAATTTGTCCGAAATCGTCACCCAGCGCGTATTAAAAATATGATATATATGTGTGTGTGCGAGAAAGAGTTGTAAAATATTGTAACAAAATTATTATAATTAGATCTCTCGAATATGTTTGGTTTATATTTGTTTTATACTATCAAAATGTACTGTTTTTCTTTATCTCTTTTGTATTGTACATAAATAATAATTAATGAAAAAATATAAGGTGTGATCATGAAAGATCCGTACAAACTTCATTGTTGAGTTCTGGAAAAATAGGAGAGAGCAAAAATTGTCATCATAAAAACATAATTTGTTTTCTTGCTATAAAAAAATATACTAATTAATTTTCACGATAAATTTTTCACTTTACTAATTAAAAAATATCCATGAAGTTGATACAAATCTGTCGGACACACAAATCAAAATGTTTATTTTAAAAAATTTGATTTACCAACAAGAAAAATAAAAATGTTAACATTAAATCTGATAGCATAATATCACTCATCAATAGCGATATTATTTCTTAATAATGAAGAATTTCTAAAAAGTGTTACTTCCTCGCCGATCGATAGAGCCTGTCGATATTATGCTTTTCCGTGTCTGTGAAGCCCAAGATACTTTCAATAGCATTTAAGTGACCATGATGATTCTCCTTATCAGTTAGAAAATAATAGATTGCCGACTTTAGGAACTGCAGGGTAATTTCTGGATCGAGCGTACCCTGACTGCTTCTCGCCTCTACAATACGTCGATACATTGCCTAACCGAAACAGAATGACATACTTGTTAAATAATGAAACTAGAATATCGTGATATATAAAGAAACACATTGAAAATATATAATTATTTATGCGTATAATTGTGTTTTGAATCAATTTTGAATCCAGACACACATTCGTATTTATAATTTTCAATGTTCGCGTAATAATATATATACATTAATAATACATGTATATTAATGCACGTATATAAAAATTGAAAATGTGTGTAATTTTACATTAATTCATAATAACACCACCGACTTTAAAATGTTAACTGGAATCAAAATGATTCATCTTAACTCAATGATACACATATGGTACACATATCTTATATGCAATAGTGGAAGCGTGCATTGGCCGTAAGCACGTGCAAACTTACACTGGCCGAAGATATAAGAGGCTGTTTCTTCCAGGTGCATTGGATAATATCGCCCGATCTAAGAGCAGTATGAGAGTATCAACCATCTACATTTGTGCCTCATAACATGCAATTGTTGCAGCAAAGCATTCGCTAACGCGGATGTAAAAGAAAGAAAGATACGAGCGCAATTGTGCTTTTCCACACGCCCATATCAAGAACTGACTCGCCAACTCATGTGTAAAATGAATTCCTGAGATTAATATCACTACTGTCACTTATGAATGAGTGACGATAAGTTGAGGTAATATTTGTATTTCTTAACAAATTACAAAATAACTCAAGCTGTTGAAAACAAGTTATAAACAATGAATTTGTACAAGAAGTTTATACAAGAGGAAAGATTATATTGAGTATTATGTTTGTGTCAACATCAGTTCTTGATATAATACAACACTGATAAAAAATCGGTGCATATTATATGAAGAAACGCTACATTTACGGGCGTTAAAAAAGTGGATGAGAATTGCGTCACGTGGCAATCGAATTAAGATACAGACCTTACGTGTGCCAAGGACCCAGAGAGAAACAGCCTCCTGAGCGCTTAATAAACTTTGGCTATGTTCGGCTGAAATGTGAGGTTCAGGCGAGTAGCTTGTGTCCTGGAGTGTGAGCAGCGACCAAAAAAAGTGGCATATCGTTAGTACAAGAATATCGTGAACTACGAGAATGCTTGAGATGTGATGTACACACCTTATAAGGTATGATAATGTGAAAAAAAATGAATAAACGATGCGTCTCTGAGAAACGAATGTAAAAGCTGATTAGATGGCGTAAAAAAATTCGTTCGAGATCCATCAGGCGTGTTATTGTGTTAGCATGATTAAAATCGTGAGAAAATCTCACTCTTTCGCAAGTGTGAGAAAATCGATAAGATCATTACGCAAATTTCAGTCGTTCTGCTTTAAATAAAAAACGCACATCTACTAGAAAAAAATACTAACAAGCAAGAAAGAATGCAAATGTCAAACTAATAAGACTACTACATAATATACTCTCATATTATATGCAAATGTTGTGATGCATTATGAAAGCTTGTTAATGACAATAAAAATAAAACTTTCACTGAAAAAAACTATATTAATAATTATAATAATTAATGTCTTTGAAACATTTAATTCTGTATATTTCAAATTAATCCCAATTTAAAATAATCTTGCATAAAATATACTAAATAAAATTTTAAAATCAAACTGCAATCTGATGTGGTTTACTGCTATATTTGTCAAGTTTTAAGAATGGTAAAGTGCAAATAAACAGTCTCACCTTAATATTTTCTAATTCAGCTTGTGTGACGGTTAGCTGTTGAAGAAGTTCCGCAACGGTGACTTTAGGCGGTGATTGATGCGCTTGCACAAGAATCTATAATTTTGCAAAAAGTATTTAAATATAGTATCAAATTTAAGTTTTTCACATTCAATACTTTATATCATACTTGATCAGCTTGTTCAATGCGCGCGGCTTCTTGACCTTTGGCATACATTTTCAGGTACATTTGCTTATTTCTTTCCTCCTGCTCGCTTAAGATCGCTTTCTGTTCATTAAGCTCAGTCTTCACAGCCTCTAACTCCGCTTCTAATTCACGTACACGAGCTTCCGCGATGTCTAAGGCTGGCCGCACTTCACAGTAACGTGTGTTGACCTCAGACAATTGATTGAGCAAACTTTCCACCTAAATAATAAATTTCTTATCAATAAGTAAGAAATCGTACATTTTTTTTAATCGTGTGAAAGAAAAAAAAAGAAAAAATTGTACACAATGTGTCTACAAAATGTAAGATCTTTACCTTGTCATTGTGCTTCTGCTTGAGATCCTGCAACTCGTCAATGTGCCGTCTGTGCATATCTTCGATTCTATTCTCATAATGACTAACCAATCGACGTCTCTCCTCGTCTCGCTCGATGCTCGTCGGCGTTCTAGAAATCGTATCGGGGATATCGCTGGATTGTACTTCAGTAATCGTGCTGATAACAATCTCTGGTTGTGGCTCAGGCAGGCATACAGAGTCTTTTGAATGGATGGAACCATCTTCAAAGTGTCCGGAATCAGCCAACGATGGTGGAACATCTGTGTTTAAACGCTTCTCCGGCGTTTCCGGACTGGTAACAGATTTCTCCGCGATGTTCTCATCCGGAAGATCCTTGCTCGGCGATTCTGGCGAGAAGGGATTGTTTTCGCGCACAGTGAGAGCGTCGCTGCTATCCGTTCGCTCATCCGGACTGTTCAGAGAAGCCTTGTACAATCTCAATTCCACAACCTCCTTCGTCAAACGCAAGAGTTCCCGATCTTTCTCCTCGATCTCTTTACGCGCCTCTTTCAACAGAGCCTATAGAGACATATCGAACAAGATAGAGATGCAGATAGCCATATAATTTCAATGCATGAGAAGAGAAATAACATGATAATTATTAAATATAGTGTCTTAAAAAAAGTACCGATTAGCCTTTTACATAAATTTTCGCTTTATATATATATATATATATATATATATATATATATATATATATATGCGTGCGTGTGTGTGTGACTTAAAAATTAAATGAGAATTAAATGAGATAGTATTAATCTTATTATTATTAAGAGATAAGAATACATCTCGTATATTATGCGAAACGTATAACATCAGCGAAATAAAAAAAATATAACTGCAAATGTATTTTATTGTTAGCCTAATTACCTGAAATTTCCTGACTTGTCTAGCCGCTCTTTGGGTAGGCGTGAGATACTGTTCATTGTCGCCGACGTGATTAGAACAATGCACGACATATTTTCGCGATCGACCGGACCAAGTGGTACCGTTCAACGCGAAGGAGGCGTGCTCACAAGCGCTCGCCGTGCTGCAAGCGCTACTATAACTCTTCACGCTCTCGACATCGCTGTCATCATTGGCAATCCCCGTCGTCGTTCCTCCAGAGGCCGCGTGACCTGGCCGCGGCCTCACCGGTGTCAGTGAGAGACTCTGAACGGTACATTATTCAGTTAATTAAGTCCGTTAGCGCGATTCATTTAAAAGCAGAGCAGACTACTGTACATTACTGTTAAATGAATTTTGACAGAATTCAATTGAGTGAGAAAAAATTAATGACTTCTTCAAGAAATATGTACTCACAAGAAATATGTATTCATAAAAAATATAAAAATTTAAAGATATCATCACTGATATACAAATAGTATGTTAAAAAAAAAGAAAATAATCTTTTAAGGAAGGAATTGTATGTACATAAATTATTTATAAGCTTGTGTCAAGTCAAATATAATTCAAAATTTAAGAAATTAATTAAATATAAAAAAACTCTAAAAACATTAAAAAATTAATGCTAACTTTCGTTGGTGCTCTTCAGTTATCTCCTGTCTAGATCCTTAAATGAAAAGGATGAAAAAAGAGGTAAGGTAATGATTTGTATATACGATAATTCACAGAAGTCGATACGCGGATTTATAACGAGGTGCCTACCTGTTGGATTATTTCTCATATTTATACTGCGCGCTTAGGATAATGACTCGTCCGGGATATATCTAGTCACGCGAGGGGAACAGATCCGACTACCGTGACCTACCGTGTAAATTAGCATGAGTCAACGGAACCTCTAAGTTACGTCTAGCGAATAAAGGTAAAGATTTCCATACGGATTCCGACGTATAACCGCATGCAAGTCAGAGATCAATTCCTTCGCACTATGAACTTGTGAAATATCTTGGCAAATCTTGGAAAAACGAGAGCGCGGCGATATTCTTCACTCTAATAATTCTTAACAATAAGTACGCTTTCTATTATATCGTGTAAACGGACAAGACGGAAATATCGAATGTTCAGAATAAAATATTCAGTGCACATTTACTTATGCGTCAAGCAAAGTGCGCAAATCGGTCTCGGGGACGTTGTTCAATTTTGAACGCGAATTGTAGGATCATCATCATTCGTGCCTCTTTTGCTCTCATCTTTTTCCTAAGAATGGTCCCTATAGTCATATAATTGTCAAACTTATAGTGAAAGAAAACCATCTATAGTACGACCAAGAGCGACCGATCTATGTCTATATGCAATGATATTGACAGCGTTTCGAGATAAACAGTCGGATGGTACTCACGAGGGATCGTTGTCGCGGCGAGTCGGTTCCATTCTCCGTGATGACTGGAAAGATACAATGATCCGGATGCTGATGCTGCTGCGACGATTGCAGGAGGTGGTTGTGACGACGGTGATGCTGTTGGTGGCCGATCAGGGCCGCGGCGGTGGTGGCTCGCGGATGATGTGGTGGTAGTATCCGTTCGCCGCGCACGCGCAAACTGGCAGCGCGACGCAGAGCCGACGGCGATGGCCTCGGTATACGGGAGTCCGGCGGAGACGTCGGCGAGGTGGCAGCTATTCGACATGCGTGTTCATTAAAAATTAACCATTAGTAATTAATTAAATTCATTTTCGCGGAAAATGAATTTGTGATGTCGCGCGTAGGATATCGCGGAGGAAGGTCACTGTTTCAAGATTGAATATATTATATGTTTTGGAAAAAAAAGAAAAGAAAATTAAATTATTTTTCAACAGACTCGTTTCAAAAACTTAAAAAATTAAACAATCTGATAATGAGCTAAATTTCTTAATTATATTATTAAAGTGGATTCTTTTTTTAAAGAATGTAGGTCAGAATAAAATTAGATTGCAATGAATGCGTTAATTATATTGTCATTGAAATTCTCATATCTATTCTCTGTGCATTTGTCAAGGTACAAGAAGCTTTCAATTAGTATGTCCAAAGCCATATTCCGAACTTAATTATAAAAAATGAAATTTTCTATGGAGAGATTTTATTCATTATCATATCTTAACATATATTAATGATAAATTAATGATAATAGTAAAAGATTAATTATTTTCAAAACAATAGAGAAAATCACTTCTTTAAGATAATTCCATAAATCAAATAAAATGATTTAAAATATTCAAAATATCTACTAAATGTAAAATGGGGAGAAAGACATTTGAAGAAATTATCTCCTTAATTATTTCAAGAAAGCATACTTTAATAATCGTTGATTAATTAAAATTCCTCAGAGTTTTTCATCGACTTACTAGGGCTTTCAGATGATCCGACACTTGGCACGTGGATAGAGCTGACGGTGGCAACCTTGGTCAGATTGATATAGCACGTTGTCGTCGGCGTCGTGGGAGACGTCGAGACGGCAGCGTGAGTTGAGTGACCCGGGTGCATCGGCTGCAGGGAATGTAGGGATCTCTCGCTGCCGTAACGAGCCATTCTGTCCATTCAATTTATCTCCAGCGCATCACACGACGACTGTCACCTGGATACGACACGTGTGCCAAATGCTTGACGATTACAAAGAAATATTTTTTTCGCAAATGTCTGATAAAAATGATCATTATTGGTCTTATCGGAGATAATATTGCATTCAACTATGATATATACAATAAAGTATCGCTTATTTTCAAAAACTTAAAAATTGAATAAAAAAAAGAGCACAAATAAAATTTATAAACCGAGATTTAAAAAAATATACAAAATAGTTAAAAAGTTTATCATATATATTTTATATAAATGATTCAATTTTTATAAATCATTGCATTTGTATAATCGAGTATCGCGTTGCAAAATCAACATTTATATTATGTTTATTCTCACATAACAAATATAAATGAAATATTTCTACGACTATAAATTTCTTATTATCTATCTCTTATTTTATCAAATAAATTGCATGATGTTATCGCGTCATTAAAATTTTTTGACTTTAATCTCGCCAAACAATTTATTTAGAAAACAACATCAGAGAGTTTTATTTGTCGCTAAGTAACTTATCTTCCTAGAGATGCTCGTAACAAAATTATTCTTCAGCAAGCAAGAAAAAAAGATATTAGCCGGTGTCAAGGATGTATCGATTGGACGAGGCGCTGTCGTTCGCTGAACCTAGGTCAGTTTTCTGTCGAAATCATCGTACCTTACTTTCAGTAGGATATTTTCTTCGCGGACTTGGACGAATTTCAAAATTTATTTCTTCTCGCAATGCACGATTTCACCCAGATTTCCGACCGCGAAATACAATGTATTAGGATATGTTGAGCAATAAATGATTTCGGAATGGATAAGAAAATTTTTTCAATTATAAGAATGCGTGTTATATAAGTATCGCGCGCGCGCGATGGGTATAAAAAAATTTTAGAAAAAAGTTGATTGTATTTCTTTGTGTCACAGAAGCATTAAATTCTATTTATATAATGCTATACAACTGATACGTGGACTATAAAGCGTTTTTTTTTTTTAACTCTCAGTTTATATTTCAATTTTGAATGTATCATATGATTTATATAATTATTTTTTACTTTAAAACTAATTAATACATTGTCTCGCAAATAAATGATCAAACGGGAATCTGAATTGTTTTGAGGAATCGCGGACATGCACAGAATTAGTAAGACCTCGACATTATTCGCACAATTATCAAGTGCTTTAAAGCGTGTTGTACGCGGTAGTTAACTTCGCGTGTATTTCAATCCTTGTACGCGGAAACCGGATACGAACCGTAATTTTGCGGCGCACCTTGGAACAAATACGTAAAATTGCGTAAAATAATTTCAAAGTGCAATTGTATGTCTCAATACATACACCTCGTATGCGACCATGTCGCATACACCTCGATACTTGACACTCTTTCAAACAATGCAAAAAGGTCATACAAAAAGTAAGCAAAAAAGCAAAATTACGATATACGATATGCAATTTTCATGAATGTATACAAATAAGAAATATAAATTATAAAATAAGTGTGTGATGATGATTACTTTAAATTACTCTCAATTGTTGTAAATTACACATTTTAACAAAAAAGAGAGACATACAAGGTTCAAAAAATTCGTTCCTTTTGATTTATTTGTAAAATTTGCATAATTGTAGAAAAACATCTAATAAAAACAAGCAGCTTAGAAATTTTGTAGACTGAAATTCAACTTTCAAATAAGTATGGTCAATTAAAAATCACGCAGAGTAACGTAATCCATACATTAGAACAAGAAAAATTTAGCGATTTCTACGAATAAATATAATTTTTAAATTATATACATACATTTATTTTTAAATAAATGAAAATTTTTTAAATAAATATACGTAGAACAAATATAATACACAAAGAATGAATTCATTTATTCTAGAAACTTTCTAAATTCTTCGAAGTATCTTTCGAAAAAAATCTTTACGAGCTTCTCTTTTTTTAAGTGCAAAATTTTAATCCATAAGATTTGAGTTCACAATTATATGATATATAACATAATTAAACATTAAAAAAACTTATTATGTAAATACTCGATAATTTCAACAGCGCCCAGCCTTACGAAATCGCCGAGAATGACTACGAATGACCGTAAAAACGTCACCGTGATTGTAACAAGCGATAGCGAGAAACAAGTCGAAATAAAGTGAATGGCGCGAGGAGGAAACTCTGCGGCCTTTATCGAAATAAAATAATCGATCATGTTCTATTTCAAGGATACGCTGCGGCTTTAATGCAGCGTTTACATGCCGACGAATCACGGCGGTATGTAAATTTTACGTCAATAAAAGAGAAATTAATTGATATTACACTCGTAAACGTTTTCACGTAAATGATATTTGTAATTGTACGAAAAATTATTTCTTTCTTTTATACCGATTTCTTCTACAAAAACTTTAAACAACATGAGGCGACATACACATAGATACCTTTTTATGTATACATTCTCTAAATATATATATATATATATATATATATATATATATATATATATATTAATGTAAATAGTTAATAATTAATAACTAATATATTAATAATAATTAATAATTAATATAATAATAAACTCTTGGAATAAATTTCATCGATCAAAAGAAATAAACAGTAAAAAAATAAAAGAAATAAATTCTTCAATAAAAATAGATTCATATACTTTCCGTATATTGAGTTTAACCGGTCGACTATTACGGAAACAGAGAACAACACGTTACATAACACAAATAGATTAATTATACGAAAACTGGAATGCTAACGATAAATTGATAGATATACATTAATATTTTATTTATTAAGATATGCGAAGAGTTAATATTTACGCAGCGAAAAATCAATTATAATTTTCGATACTTTGATATTTATTATATTTGAATCCTTTTTGTGAAAAGTATTGATACTATAGACGACAATTTTCTGTGTGCTGATTGTTATTTTTAATGTAATCCGCGATATCTCGCGATAAGACGTTAGAGACATTGCAAGTTTATTTTTACACAAGTTTAATTTACGTTACACTTTCGAAATAGAAATCAAGTATTAGAAAGAAAAAGGGAAAAGATCGAGGCTGAAAGTAGCATATGCAAGAAATGTGTAGTGGAAAAAAGCAGATCTATTGTCAATTTGCCGCCAACGATTTGCATTTCTTTTCACAGTATGACATTCGAAAACATTTTCGCGCTTTCATCTCTTTCTACTTTTCTCTTGAGCGAACATTCGGCAACATATGCACTTGATCACAGATCTAAAGACTTGAAAGAGGATCGAGAAAATCGCGCACTCACCTCGATGAAAAATCATCGGTAGCGCAGGCACCACACTATCGTTCGTTTATTCGTCCAAAGCTCGATATCCCAAAAAGCTACTCGACGCCTGCTACGATCTGCTCGCCGACAATATCGTCCACTGTGCGAAGCGGAATGACTGGCGAGTGAGCGACGCCTGACAAACGTCGATCCTCGTACACTGTCAGACGGACAGCCACTGTCAGCAGATGTAGACGGGCCACGTGGGCTTTCAGTTCCTCCCGAGTTGGGGGATCCTCCGTCTCCCGCGTTTCGAACGACGTGAACGTTAGCGAAGGCAAATTCACGTGACGAATCGGCGACGAGAAACAGGGTCGCGCTAAAGGCCGTGACGCGAATCACCGCACGTTGACGTTAGCAACAAAAAATTGCGATGATGTATGCATGTATGTATATGTATGTGCCGCAGTCCCACACACCGAGAGCGATCTCTTGATCCAATTCGGACAACCCAATGGACAACACGCGGCATCTGACGATTACGAAACGAACGTTTGATGGCGTGATTTAATTTTTTTTTTTTTTACTTTGTCAACACGCGATATTTTTCGCAATAATATATCGAGAAGCTTTTTATCTTTCGTTACAAAGCACACATGTAATAGCTTTCCAGTTGAATGATAATACATTATCATGTGCGAATTAATTATAATTACCTATTGTAATCGACGTACAAATATTTTTTTATGCATTTTGTTTCACTCCGACAGTGTTTTAATTCGCGTATACGTATATTAATAATGGCGTTCAGAAAATAAAATTATGCAATCGAGTGGAGATCTGTGATTGGTGTCTGGATCTACCAATCAAGAGTGCTTTTCAAAAACTACTTACGTAATTGTTGTTTTCTGAACGCAATCATTTTATCACCATCTGTTCGGTAAATTTCCCGTTTCGATCCATCAAATTTGGCTAAGCTGATTGTGTAACCGTAAACATGGCTGCTTCCTTGATCAGGACGTGTACGGAATTCAGGTATTTATTTTTCTGTTTAAAGAGACGATGTCATGATGATTAAAATTGTATCTTCAAGTATTTGCTGCGAAATTTGTCTAATGTGTAAATCTTATGAGAAAATACAAGTTTCTTAAAAAATTAGAAACATAACCTATCCAATTATATATACTGTGAAATCGGCTTAATTTCTTAATTTTCCTTTTTTCTCAAAAGTAAAAAAATTCAAAATGTAATAATCTGTATAAATTACATGTTATAGAAAAAATTCTAAATTGATGGAAAATACATATTTTCTGTGATACTTTTATAATTTGCAGTTTACTAAGACAACAACTCTACGAAATTGTCAGAAGTGATAATATAAAGAAGCATATCTTGTCCACTTTGTTTCTCACATGCACACAATGCCGGCATTATCATATAACACCACAATACTTTAAGAAGAATTTACCAAGGCTGAAGGTAAATCTCCAATTTTTCCTATTTACATAACTATTCAATTTTAAAAATATTGTGTATATATTACATCAAAATGGAAATTGTCCATAGGAGATAAATAGTTTCAAATTAAAAACAAAAAAGAAATTGCCAGTTGTGGATGTATGGAACAGAATGACAGTATCAGAGCTGGCAACGTCTACAAAAAGGGACATAGATGATATTTTTCAAGCAATTTTTATGTCCGATCCAGTTAGACGTTACAATAAAGATACTGTCATAGAAGATCAGAATGTATTGTATAGTGCTGTACGAAAACTTGGGGCAAAATTTAGGGTGATTTCTAAACCAGATAACAAAGTGGAAAAAGATGTAAAGGATTACGATGCTGTTAAACGGTATTACATACTATAATTAGATTAGAACTAATTAATTATAGCATAAAAGTGTGGCCATATTGTATTGTTTATATCTTATTCATTAGGCCTCTATTGGATGAATCTGTACTAATAAAGCGTTATCCAGTAGTAACAATTATGGGTCATGTTGATCATGGCAAAACTACATTGTTAGATACATTACGTAATACATCTGTTGTAAAAACAGAATTTGGTGGTATCACTCAACATATTGGAGCCTTTAATGGTGAATATGATTTTGTTTAATTAATTATATATTAATAATTATGTACATAATAATTATCAATATATTACGTAATAAATTTTTACAATTTTTTTTTTGTAATTGACAGTAACATTGGAAACGGGAGAAAGAGTTACATTTTTGGATACTCCCGGACATGCTGCGTTTAATCTTATGCGAATGAGAGGTGCACAAATAACTGACATTGTAGTACTTGTGGTGGCAGCAGACGATGGTGTTATGGAACAGACTATAGAAAGTATACAAATGGCAAAGGCTGCAAATGTTCCGATTATTGTGGCTATTAACAAAATCGATAAACCCGAAGCCGACATTGTAAGTTATTATCTATTAATATAGAACGGAGAGCAGAACAATATAGTTTATTGTCTGAAAATGATAATGAAAATTATAATTTATAACATCTATTTCAGATGAGAACGCAAAATATGCTTGCGCAACAAGGAATTCAGGTAGAGGCATTAGGTGGGGACATTCAGTGCGTTAGTATTTCGGCGTTACATGGGACTAACATAAGTATTTTGACAGAGGCTATAGCGTTACAAGCCGAGCTCATAGAGTTAAAGGGCGATCCAACAGGACTAGTTGAAGCTGTCATAATCGAATCCTCTGTCGATCGTTATCGCGGCAAATTAGCGACAGTCTTAATTCAACGTGGCACTTTAAGAAAGGGCGCGTTTCTTGGTAAGGAATATTTCAATCCAAGAAAGGAAAGTGTAGAAGACAGAAAAAAATATAAAAGCACACATAAATTCTATTGGAAAAGGTTCGATGAAATATTCTTAAGTCTTAAGATAATATATTTTTTTCTATGCTTTTTTAAAAATTTTTAATATATTTTAAAATAGATTTAGAATTGATGATATATGAAATACATTCTGCAGCCTTGAATATATAATATAATTCGAATTTTTACATATTTAATTTACCTTTTTGTTCGATAATAGTGAGTGGTTTGGCGTGGGCTAAAGTGAGAGCCATGTTTGATCATTCTGGACATCCAGTTACGGAAGCTAAATTATCTGAAGCAGTGCAGATTATTGGATGGAAAGATTTACCCTCTGCTGGAGAGGAGGTACTAGAAGTCGAAAATGAGAAGAGAGTACATATGGTTATGCGATATAGAGAAGCGCAAAAAGCTACGCAGTTGGCACAAGAACATAAAACTGCAGCAGATAAGAAGCATGAAGAACACCTGAAAGTAAGTTTCTTTTGTATAACACAATATGTTATTACAATGTGACAGTTATTTATCTGACGATTGCAGGAATATGTAAAACTTCGAGAAAAGAGAAAAGCGCTCGGAAGATATATAAAATTATCAAATCCTATTAAAGAAGAAAAACCCGATAATGAAATACCTACAGTCAATATTATCGTAAAAGGTGACGTGGCCGGCTCTGTAGAAGCTATATTGGATGTTTTTAATACATATGGAAGCGATGACAAGTGTCGATTGAGCATTGTCCATTATGGTGTCGGACCTATCACAGAAACAGATTTACAAATAGCAGACGCGTTTGATGGTAAGAATATATCTTATATGAAAAATCAGTTGATATTATCTTTTCTGTAAATCTCAATATTGCATAAAATCTTTATAGCCATTATATATCCTTTTAATGTGCCTATAATGAAAAACTTGAAAGAAGCTGATAAAAAAAATATATCGATCCGTCCGTACAATGTGATATATAAACTTATTGACGATGTTAAGAAGGAAATAAATACTAAACTACCGCCGCTCGACACTGAAGAAGTGATAGGTAGAAGCATTAATAATTAGACCGGCTAAATTCATTATCATAAATTTTTTTTTGATTGTTCAATCTCTCTGTAGGCGAAGCAAATGTACTGCAAGAGTTTGAGATCACAGAGAAGAAAAAAAAAGTAAAGGTTGCGGGCTGTCGATGTGTCAAAGGCATTCTAAAAAGAGATGCAATGTATCGGTTAATACGCGAACAAGAAACTCTCTATACCGGTAAGAGAAAATATTTGATTAAAAATAATAAGAGAGAGCGAAGAAAAAGGAAGAAATGAAATGATACTTATCTTTTAGGGAAATTGGTGTCGATGAGACATATGAAAACTGAAACAGAAACTATCAAAACTAATGTAGAATGTGGTTTGAGATTAGAAGATCCCACATTGTCTTTCAAACCGGGGGACATTCTAGTTTGTTATCGGATAGGCCAGAAACCGCAAGAAACCGATTGGGATCCTGGATTTTAAACAGTCCTAAAAATCGTAAGATTAAATCAGATAAAACGTGTTTATAAATTGATGCAGTTATCATCCCACAATATGCTTATCCATTATGAATTATGAGAATGATAGAGGTATTCTTGAATTAAGTACAATTTTTTTTTTATTATTGCCTGAGAGAATCGCAATCTTTTCTTTCACATTCTTTTTACATCTTTTACACATACAGTCTATCGTAATTTCGCTTTGGGGGAGATATCAAATTCTTGAATGCATATTGTGAAATTAAGACGGATAAACTATTATGTTCAAATTTGTCACAAAAAGTATTATTCTAAAAGTATCAATCTTGCTCTGTGTTAAGTGGAATGAACATCATGCGCGCGCTTTAAAGATTTTCTTTTACAATATGCAACAAGACAGCGATTTGCACATAGTCGGTCAGATTTTAAAAGATAATCTTAATTTCACTTTCCGTAAAATTAAATATCTTCAGAATCGCCACGAAGTTCTATCTTTGCTCTAACCTAACGAACTTTGTAAAAATTTAATTTTCGATTTTAGGTTGACAATATAGATCACCTTAACAGGATATTCTGGAAATCACGTGGAGTATATTAAGACGCATAAGTTTCGCGAAATCGTCGTTGAAGATGTTGATACGCCGAGAGGACGCTACGTTTCTTCTTTTGGAGACGGCAAGGGATCGTTTCCTGGTTGGCTGTGGCGATTTTTGTCTCTAACGGTTCGATAGAAACATCGTGGTCTGGGTGTACAAAGAAGGCGATGGAATGGCGACCACGACCGCAATGTTCCGGCATAACGACACGATGTCTAAGCGCTGGAAGTTGCTCATTAGTCCAATGCGCCAGTAGTTCGCCGGTGTTCACTAATATGGCGCCTGGGAGATGGCCCACTCTAGCCCATCGTTCTCCATGTGGAGTTTGTATTTCAAGGCCACCTTCGCAATCCTTGAAAAATATTTTATTATTGTCATGAATAAATTATTGGACGTAATTAATAATATTAATTACTAGCAATCTATATACATATACATGTGTATGCTGTACATAATATAACATTATTATTTTAATATTGACTTGACCTTTGATATTCCTATGTCGTGGTCTTTATAACATATACTGCGTATGAATCACGCGTGCAAATCTTTACTTTAATGTTTAATAATTATTCATTATCTTTTAATACACATGCGCCTGATATGACTTTTCTTCTTTTAAATATTTTCATATTTTAGCGATGTAGAGCCGCTTATCACAAAATGATTATGCGTGGTATTGTGCGAACGAACGTGTCGAGATATCTCGTCAGTTTTGATGAAATTGTAAAGATACGTAGAATTTATGACACTTTTTAAACGTAAAGAGTGGCGTGAAGAGTGTGTAAAGCATATGTATTTTCTAGAATATAATTTACGATTGTGTAATCGTTTCTTTAACAGAAACGACTATATTAGGTATCGAGCTTCAAGTATGTATAATGTAATGCTGCAATCTGCATACTTGTGCCAACAAAGTGAAAGTGCCATAGTCGCAATGAGCGCCGCATCGGGTCAGTCCTTGTACCGGTGCACCGAGTGGTGGATAGTAAAGGAGACGTAGGGTGGACTCGTTGCCAGGGCCGAGCATATGCGCGTGCTTGGATAGGAGGAAGTCGGGAGACTGTTCCAAGCCCACAGACAGAGCCTGTAACATGAACGGGATTTTTCAATTTCATTTTATTGGTTTCTCTGTACAGATTAGATTTTATTATCGACGAGTCATGAGATCGTTGAGAATTACTATGTATTTCTGTTCAAAGGTCAAGAGCACGGAATGATTCTTTGCCGAGTGCGAAAAAATGGATAAAATGATAACGATAAAGTAGACAAGTATTTCTAGAGAAAGATAAAATAATAGATTGAGTTTAAGAATATTAAATTCATAACGAAAAGAGATATTCACGGGAAAAAGATTTAAATATGTCCGAGAATATATTAAATACATAACGAAATATAATAAGTCAAGAATTATTACAGTGAGAAGCATGGAGGCCAATTGCTTGAAATCGCGTGCCAATTCCTCCACCGCAGATCTAAATCCTGGAACCTCATCCTCTGGTAGAGTGCCTTCATATCCGGTTACATTGAATGCGTGGCGAAATTCCACCTCATCTGAAAATCTTAATCACGTAAGACAATTAATTAGATTAAATTACAAAAACGAATGTATGTGTATGAAACTTATACTTGTATGAAATAATATGTATAGATAACAAAAAAAAATCTTAAGAAACATATGTAATATTAAAAGAATATTTAAAATACAAATATTCATATTTATATGTGATGTCTCTAGCTTGCATTTTGAAATAACATTACGTATATATTATAATTCTATTTTCTATTATTCTTACATTAGATAATTTATATTTTAGCAGCATGCAATTACTACATAAATTATTCCAATTTTTAGGATTAAATTTTTATGGATTAAATTCAAAATGAGAGACACTGCTTCTTCTACTATCGCTTTTACATTGTAGTTGGTTAATAGAACGTTCATCAAATTGAATTACGAAAATAATTTGAAAATACAATCTCCCAACTTACTTCTCCATGCCTGGTTTAATATAGCCGTGATTATTCGGCGAAACGCGCTCGTATTTTGCTCGCGTTTCGTCTGGTAGCTCACAAAATGTATCTAGAGCTCTGTAAGCTGCCTTCATCTGTAAATATGGAACATGCAATTTTAATGAAGCCTAAGCGAAGCGAGTAACAATATATGAAGTTTTTTCATCTATTGAAAACGCAACGCAAAAATGGATATTTACATAATGATAAGAAAATTGACCTTCAATAAAAATTATGATTCCCAGAGAGAACGGAAATTCGCGTATCTCATATATCTCGACCACAATCGCACTTTTCATATTTCGAATACGAACACGTAACACGTAAAAGTTGTAAATCTACATCCAGATAATTCCGCTCGATAATAAATAGTTTTTGCAAATGGCGAATCAAATATATATATTGCCTAATAAATTTCGCTCGCCGACCAATGAAGGATAATCCGCACAGAAGGGAAAAACATCGCGTTGAAGAAACAGCTTCGTGAAAAAAATATTGCACAAGTCTCAATTTGCCATATGTTTCTCCGTCGTCACAGTTGTACAAACATTTAGTATGAAATAATTGACAAGAAACAATATCCGTAAGCAATTATGTCTTTTAATTTTTTTTACGCGAATGATTTTATCTTTAATTTATATTCAACAATTTAAAGTGAAATTACTTGAATATAATCGAGTCGATATGCTCTACCAATAAAAATTTGATTGGATCTCTCTTTCTCTCTTTTAATTGCGTGTTCATAATTTTTTTTTCATACATTTAGATTGTATACACATTACAGATAAAGCATAAACATTATAAGACGATACATTCGCGGATATTCGCACAGCTTTTAATCTCTCGAATTACAAGATAATTTTGAGAAAGGAGTATCTGATATAAGAGGACAATGATTCACACGCTAATGTGTGGGTCAGATGTCACATGTGACGTCGCGACAGTTTTCTTAGTCATAAACATATCTTTACAAAAATGATCGAATACATACGATGTGTATTCTAGTATTAATGATGTTGTAATATTGCATGCTTCCGTTATGTAATGTTAGAAGAAAACCGTCGTGAAGGAAAAAAACCGAAATGATCGTTCTTCTAATTCTGCGAAATAATCGTATCGTTGCATGCACGAGCGACGCGCGTGTCATGTGTATGTGTGTGTACTGCTTATCCGCCAACTAGTTCAATGCTGGAAATGGAAATGCAGAACAAAGTATATCATTATCATGGCAGACACAGCTTTTATTCCAGCATTTTCCATCGCATATTATTGTATAATCTGCTTTTGGATGTTTTAACAATTTATCGTTTTTATTGCAAATTGTATTGATGATTTTCAATGAAAATTATAAAATATGTTCGACGAATCGTGACAATCTTTGGAAAATTTTTCGTAAATCTCAGAGCTCAAGAATATTACGGTATCGTCAGAAAAATATCGAATAGAATCATGTCAAAATTAAGCAAGATAAAAATCAAATTTTGTTATCAACTAAAAATTGTCTTTAATTTTTTTACACATCTAAAAAAAAGTGTTGAAAATCTTATCACGCTATTACAATATAATTTAGGCGCAATTGATTGATAAAAATTAAAATCCTAAATTAATCAACAATACAAAGCTAATATATATATATATATATATGTTAAATTTAACGATCTATCATTTACTTTGCGATAAGCGATTATTCACGTTTTAATGAACCTTACTTTTAGTTTATACCTATTAATATTCAGACTGAATTAAAATCTCATTAACATGTCACACATTGACGACTTTAATCTCCTCAAAAAAATTTCATTCGACTGTACGTATTTTCGTACATGCACGTTTTTCAATGCAGGAAATAATGTTATATCAACACGTAGCCCTGTTACTCATCGAGACGTACGTACGTTCCCGTTTATGTAAATCCATAAGTCACAAGTCGGATTATTGCGCGAAATTGCAACGTACTGTATTGTCGTATCGCTCACAAGTTTCCGATAACGAGCAAATGGCAAGGTCATCGCGCACAAAACATATATACAGTATTTATCGCGTGGGCCCTTGAAAAAAAAAACTCAACTATTCTCTGATTGCAACGTGCTCAAGATATCGAAGCGTATTCGATATCTCGATAAAAAGAAAGAGAGAAAACGATTATCAGCGTAAAATTTTACAGAAGAGTATCTTATTTAGAGAAACTTTATATATAGTGCCATTTAAAGAAGAAAATTATTAATTATTGATATTGAATAAAATTATTAATGGCTCTCTGCGACTATCTACCACATATTCTCTCTTACTAATAAATAAAAATCTCTTAATAAAAATAATATTGCATATAACCAATTATACCTTAATATGCCATGTTTATTATTTCTATCACACTTTAATTATTTTTACTTACTTTTGCAGATTCCAATTAAGATAAAAGACACAAATTAGAATTAAAATGTGCAATTACGTAATTTTTAGTATAACGAAAATTTCTTTGTCCTCTAAAAGGATCTTAACAAATATTTCGTATCCTCAAATGATAATTCTTTAATTTTTTTAGCCATTTTTTTATAATTAATTTTAACGTTGTAAAGACGTTATAAGTTTAATCGACTCACTTTCAATCGGTATGTCAAATTATTTGCCACGACATTAAGTTGCGACAGCGCGTGATATCGATCACATTTGTACGAGTGATGAAAATCGGCAAGACCAGGCAATACCCGACGCCTAATCAATCAAAGGAAGCCTCGCGACTTAATCATTTTTGCGCGCAAGGGAACTTCTCCCTCGTTCTCGTTGTACCTTGCACTCTGGAATGCCGTGGTTGACAAGCAAGGCCAGTCCTTTCTCGGACAGCGCCCCTAGCAGTTTCGAGGCCACCTGCTTTACGACTCCCTTCTGGGGGCATCTTTCCGTGCCTGTAATCGTAAGAAAACGCCTACAGTAAATATAGTACGGAGAGAAAAAGAGGAAAAAAATACAGACTACGCGGAAAGAAGCTGGTTTTGTATATTTGCTGTTTATTAAAAAAAAGAAAAAAAAATTTATATTATATTAAATTTTCGAAAATTCTTAGATGCAACAGAATGTTTTGAGAACGAATCTCAATGTCATCTATTATCCTGATATTTTTAAAAAATAAGAAATGGTTGACGACAGGATGATGTCAATTTTTGTTTACTGTAAATGCAAGATCATCAAGCTTGATAAATTTATCAGTTTAACATATCGTTGTATGTAAATGCTGAGGAGGCTCATGTTTCGCTGAAGATTACAACTAAATGCGCTGATTGTATATTTGCGGATTAAAGAAGCATTGAGATTTAGTATTAAATTTCTCAGTTTTCCTCTCTCCCTCTCTCTCTCATAGAACGATACGCGGCATCGATGTCGGTTACACTGATGATCGATTATGCCTTTCGTTCAATGAGCGTTCATTGACGTTGAGAGACTGAGATATCGTGATAATGAAATAAAAAAACAAAACCGGCAGATAGGCTCATCTTTCTGTCATATTTATAAATGATATTCGCACACTATATACGCATACATATACGGAATTATAACTTGGAGATATAACTCATGATTATAATTATACTATGTGTGTATTTTTTCTTATTTTATATTTTTGAAAATAATAAAATAAAATAGAAGATGTGATTAATCGCGCCACCATAATTACCATTGTGTATCCAAATAGAAGATATTGATTATTTTTTGTGTATGTATTCACGAGAAACACGTTTTAATTTGCCGAACGTTAATCAAAAGTCGATAAAAATGCGCGGAAAGTAATGTCAAATTATTGCGTCGTGATGTTACATCGTCGTTTTAGGTAAGCAAAAATCAGAAATGGTTAACGGCACAAGCCTTGGAATCATAACGCGAGGTCATGATTCTCGAGAAAGCCATCGTCCCCCAGCCTCTCGTGTCGTAACGAGATCCGTCCATGAGCGATGAGAAGAGAAACAAACTGCAGATTTATACTCTGCACGCACTTTTATCGCGCTGACGATTATTACGAACCGTTTGCCCTCGGTTAGTATTCACTTGGATTAACTTTTGTTCCCGGTTATGCACTTGGCACAATCATCTTTAAGTTCCTGCGGGCTTAGATCGCAGTGAGTTCAATATACTCGTTTATAATTCTTCGCATGTCTTTTTTAATTGATTGATCGTAATTAATGAAGATCGCGCGCAAAGGAAGATTTGATTTTTGTCTAATTTAAATAAATGTTGAGGGTAGGATTTCCAAATAAGTGCAAAAAATTTTAGGAGAAAATTCTTTGTCGAAAATTAAGGGAGGTCTCTCATATAAATATATTTCATATAAATACTCCTATATTCCTCCCTGAAGAGTTACAAACCCCTCCAAAAAGAGAGATAAAAATTAAATTTTCTTTTCAATTTCTTTTTTTCAATTAAAAAAAATTAAATTTGATAGACATTTTTCACACTGATAGAAAAGATACTTATTAACCCCTTCCCGTGCCATTTAGCTCGACGAAACTTGGGCCCAAGTGTTAGGCGTTAACGCTTCTTAAGCTGATGGTCGAGAAAGGTCACAATACGAGCCGAAGTGTAAATACCTCAGATATAGACACTTTTCCACGATACTGCTGTTGTGGAAATAAAATCTAATACCTTTTCCCTTTTGCAGACATTATAAACATATATTATTTAATAATAATCGATAACAGTTACAAAATTATATTGCATGAATTAACAACAGTTCAATAGAAATCCTTGCATCTTCAACTGTGGGTTTGTTCAAAGGAATGTAATAATACCACGCCTAAAAATAAATAGCATATTGTAAACAAAAAATTTAATTATTATAAATGTTCACCTTGAATCAATATCTAATAAGAAAATACTAACAACTCTAAAAATCCTCCATGGTATGATACTTCCTGAAACACTCTGGTAGATGTAAAGCTACTTTACATTTCTCACACTCCCATTTCGTTTCGCTTCGTATTCCATGCTTAGAACAAACTTTGCACGTCTTTGTTGGGTCCTACAATCTATTCACGAGCTTGGCTCGTGATGTTTACGTTTGGGCCGACTATCTACTTACGAGTCTGGCTCGTGATGTTTACGTTTGGGCCGACTATCTATTCACGAGCCTGGCTCGTCATATTCATTTTTGGGCCAAAATTTTCATCACGAGCCAGACTCGTTAAAGCACGGGAAGGGGTTAATATTACGTTTTAATTTATCCGTATTAGATGATCACATTTCGGTCCGTTAAAAAGTTCTAATAGAAAATTGAATTGGGATTGTTAGTTTCATCCCCTTATACGGGAAAATTAAAAAAAAATATTAATAAGTATCCTTTCACTGGAAAATGTCTACCAAATTTCATTTTTCTAACTTGTTCAAAATTAAAAAAAAAAAATTTAATGTTTACCTCCCCCTTTGAAGGAGTATAACTCCTCAGGGAGGAATATAGAAGTATATGTTTATATAAAAGCCCATTTAATTTTCGACAAATAATTTCAAATAAAATTTTTTGCACTTATTTAGAAACATCCTATATATTGATATTTTTCACAGTAAGAAAATGTCATCTTTAACTCTGCAACACACACGCATATATTGTTTTAATTTTTTCTTTTCTCTGAAATAATATTTTTTTTATTTTTTTTTTTATAATAATTATATTCTTTTAAATTACAAATAATATTTTAATTATAAATAATTGAATATGAAAACTGTGTTTTATTGTGGATGCGATTTTCTTACTTTGCAATTATCACCAACAAAAATATTGATTGTAATACGATATTTTAATAAATTTTCCGACGTATTTCATGCAGTTGACGTCAGCAGGACGTAGCACTCTGTCTACTTTGTTTGCTATTTTGGCGGCATTGCGACGTCACGATGACGACAGAAAGTCGGCAAAAGACTTTCGTTTCCTCGAGATATATACATCGGTTACGGGCATCACGCCAAAATAGCTTTGTAAAAAAGATGAAAGAGCCGACAAAGCAGAAAAATCGTATTAATATCATGAAACAACAAAAGAATATCCATTTTCAATAACGGATCTGGAATGTGTCTAATCTCTTGAGGAAATCCCAACGACCACTTGATATTTAAATTTATACCTAATCTATTCGTTTCTCTGTTGTGTTTACAAAAAAAGTTTTGATACGAAATGAAATCTATATTGCCACGTGACGAAAATATATACAATCGTATCGCAACAATGAAAGATTAGCTTATCGAATCATCCGTGATCCATATTGGGGATAAGACTCAAAGAATTAATTTAATACTTTATTTATGAAAGCATGCTTTTCTGTCTCTCTCTCTCTCTCTTGTTTTGACATTTCTGTGAGATCAGTTTCTCTTCGTTTTTAAATATTAATCTTTCATTAATCAAATATTACTTGGATTCCTTTTCTATTTGAACAGATAATAATTTCGAAAAAGTCAATATTATCCGATATTTTTTGTAAGAAAAAAAATAAATCACAATTATTATCGATTACTTCGATTGTTTCGATATAAAATTATGTAATTGTGGGTAATATTTAATATTTTACAGTATCCAAAATGGAATTGTGGAAGAAATTTGACGAACTACAAATTGATTTGAGTTTAAAATATGCATGCTGATACGGCTAAAAATATAGTCGAAAGCATGATCTCACGAGGGGAGGAAAATGTACCAGGGGTTAATAACATGAGAGTAGAGGAGAAGGATGGAGGATATATAAAGTTAACATTTAACATAAAACAAATTTTTTTTTTAAGTACAGACAAAGTTTGCTCGTGTGTCTTGCTACACACATAGCAAATAAATAATCGATATACAGTTAAAGACGTCGTGAAGACGTTCGTTTCTAGGAGTACGTATACAATCGAATAAGAGAAAATATTTCTTAGAGTTTCTCCTGGTAGCGACAGACTGTCCTCCCTGATACTTTCGCCCAACGCGTAACGATCGAATATACACCGTTACCGGACATCGACTCTAAAGGTGCGCGATATATATAGTCTATTAGCACAAGTGCGACACATTCATACGCGAATATATCTTGATAGACGGAGTATTAGTCGTATTCGGTTCATATAACGCCACTGCTACTAGATTACTTAATTTTCACGTATTTCACGATGTAAATTAACTGTCTATTTAATATAATGATAACATCACCTTCCAAAATTCCCTTAATATCACTTAAACGATCTATAATTTTCGATAAAATTCAGAACAGACTTTTATTTATGCGTATCGTTTAATATGCAGAAAAGAAATCTAAGATAGATGGAACAAAATATGCATATATAAAAGAAAATATACATGAAATGAAAAACAAATCGAAAATGTACGACGCATAAAATTATAAATACACTTATAAATAAATTAACAGGATCTCAATATATGTGTTAATGTTGTTTTTTATCTAATTGTTATATCAGATTTAATTTTTGATTTCACAAACTCGGAATGTAGTTTATGAGAAAAGAATGAAAAAATTCATGAAAAATGCGCATAAACACATTTTCTTGCGTAACTTTTGCGAATTTCGAAACACGCCGGCGGAAAGTCTGCGTTTTCCGCGTGACCGATGCGTGAAAAAGCCGCAATAAATTATCTCCATAGACGAGAGGAAAAACAGTTTCGATATAGCAAAGGCGATAAGGGAAGATCTCGACGCTCGCGAGAGAGAGAGAGAGAGATAATGTCCAATTCAACGTGCGATGCATTGCGTTTACGTTTTCGTATACGTGATTTTATTATATACCTTTGAACTTCAAATTGATGGTTTCTTTTAATTCGTTGCCGAATAAATCGTGCTTCGAAGTTTTTATTTTGTGTCTGCATTTTTTAAACGGATATGTAGCGATCGGGAGTTTTCTTTCTACTTATTACCGTGCAAGTTCCATAAAATTTTCGTCATTTAATGACGAAATTCATATTGCACGATTTGCTATGCGTGTGCAAAATTATTTGTGGGACGAGGCGAAATCACATATTTTTCAATATAGCATTATCAATTCAACGATACCAAGAACGAGTTTCCTACGTTATCGCATGCAATAGGATATTTCACAATTTTTTCCTCACCGATTTCATTTTGAGATTTAATTAATAAATTAAATATAATATAAATTCCGAATTGATACAAGAGTTCTTGTACAAGAGGAAAAAAATCGTGTACAAATTTTAGCACATTTATTTATACCTTTAAAAAATTTAGAATTTTTAAACTGGATCACGACGTTTGTCACACTTTGTCTCGTACATTTTTACATATCATTCATTTACATTTGCATCATTGATTCTCGATCATATAAAACACTCGCATTCTCACAGATATCTCGAATCCGTCTCATGTTTAATATATGCACATATGCATATTTGCCTGACATCCAGATATCAACAAACCAATCTTGCAATCTTACACGCGGGACTGGTAGCTACAATCACACGACTTCCAATGTACACGTTCCGCCTTCTCGTGGTCTCATATATCTACTTGAAACAATTGCCCTCGCGTCATCGTAAATTTCGCGAGCTTCGGCTCTTGCCTATCGCATCAAAATTTCGCAATCCAGCTGGCATGGTCATTAGCCTGACGCACACACGCATGTGACGATGTGTGCGAACTATCAACATACAAATAGAGACAAAGAACTAAAGAAAAAAGCAGTTATCTCCTCTTCCCATATACAAGATAATCTGTTATTAGATTCTCTAAAAGCATTACGCAAAATGAAATAAAATGAAATTAATTGGACAAAAGTATTGTATATATTATAAGGTATATGTATATATATATATATATATATATATATATATATATATATATATATATATTATAAAATATATATATCCTTATAATATATAATATATATTATAAGGATATATACTAACAAATTGTATGAAAATAGTATAAAAATGGAAATTAAAATAGAATAAAAAAAGATAAAAAATAGAAAAAAATAATATAAAAAATAAAATAAAGGAAAGAGTATATAGAGTCTTAATTATCTCCATAAATTATTAATACATCAAGATTGAGGATATGAATGGCGAAATTTCTGGACTTGAAGAAAGAGATTCAAAATAATATGTTCCGAAGAGCAAACGTGGGAAAATGGAGCGTGGCGCAAAAGATGTGCGTCAACGAGAGATCGCGGTCAGATATCGAGATGCATATCACGCATCGTCACGCTTTTCTCTTTCTCTCTCTCTCTCTCTCTCTCTCTCTCTCTCTCTCACGCAATCTCGCTAACTACGCGGACCATTATATTCCTCTAACTCATTCGGCGTGCACTCGAATCATTCACTAACATCGTCGCGGAGATATTTCATTGGCGTGCGCGCACGCCGCCTTGTTACATTTGCCTCTATTTAAGCCGCGTGCAAACTTTCGGGAGCACGCGCGCATTTAAGCTGACGCGGGTGCACACAAGCGGATGTTCCATTTTTTGCACGCGATAGCATTAGCGAGAGACTTTTATCGCGCGTGCAATAACTCGCAGATGATAGAGCATGTGCGATGATATATAAAAAGATCTATGGGTATCGCACTTTCGACATCGCTGAAGAAAGAAACTGTGCGTTTCGCGCAACGATATATAATTATACTGTGAAACAAATTAATAAGTCACATTGCACAAGCTGTGAGAAGAAAAAATGGAGATGTCTTATATCGCGGAAAAATTTGTACATATTATATGCAAACGAGGAGAATGTTTGATTCTTGTTTGATATATATTATGGTGTCTATTCAAGTCTTGCAAAAAAAATTTCTGGCAATTCCGCGATCTTTCAAGTATTTTTGTTCAAAATTACAGGTAAAGAGAATATTTTAAAGTTTTTTTTTTAATTCCCTAAAATAAGCTTATTTATTGTACGTCTCTATGCTTCTCACTTATACGACTGGAAAAACACAAACTAGATTTCAAGTGCTAGATTTACAAATGTATTAAAAAAAAACTGAGTAGCTTTCGTTAAGATAAAAATTTTTAATTTACATAACATTTTCGTTTTTTATCACTAAAAATTAAAATAAAAAATATGTACTGCATATTCAATATTTTGTTAAAATATTAAATATGTGTAAAAAGAAATAGATACATATTTATAATATATTTTCAACACCTTATTCACAACTTAGCTTATGGCAATGGAGTGCCGACTGCTCACAGTACAAGACCAAAATTATTAAAGAAAGAATTTTTTTTCCCTGAGTCTCAATAAAATTCCATATGAGAATTCCTTGATTTCCTACAAAAAAATTCTCCAAGAATTCAAAATCATTTTCCATATTTTTCTAGTAGACTCCCTGGACACTGCTGAAAAAAAATTATGTTTCTCGCGCAACCATGTATAATTATAAAATAAATTAATAATTGAATTACAAAAACTATCAGAAGAAAAAATGGATTTCTTATATATCGCGAAAAAATTTATACTCGGAACATATATGCGAAGGAAAATTTCTTGTTTGAGATTGTTGATGATATTTATCTATAGATTATAGAATGTACATAAGATTATAGGTGATCAGTATAGCGCATAACTATCGGTTGAGTAAAACATGTGATCTTTAAATGGCAAGCAGGCATTATGACAGATGATATGATTTGTTAGCTTTCTTATTATACCTATACTTTGATAATCGTATGGGAAAACACGCTAATCCTTATGTACATACATACGTCACGTTTGAAATTTGACGCATATTAGGCAAAAGTAGGCTATTACTTTTAGGTCAGATATATCCGGTTAGAACCTATTATCGTGGTCGACTTAGAATTCCGAGAGCTCATGTGAAGCAGTTTTTAAAAGTTTCCAATGCATCATGTGACTTCAATTTATATTATTGAAAACACATTCCTCCGAATCATTATTGATAAATAAGCGCATTTTATTTTGTGATAATAAAAATAATAGAAAATTATAGAAACATTGGGGGTATTTTTGAATGACCCATTATGCTGCCGTTTAGCATTCTCGCTTCGGAAATGGTGCTTAATGAGTGGCCCCGAGTCGACTCATCGTGTGTTTACTCAACTGTGTGTGTACTGCGACTTTATATGCTACTTTCGTATACAATCACCACGTCGTCCATTAACGGCAATTCGCAATGAGGAAAGAAAAAAGACGATTTTTCGCGCCCAAGGATTTTTGCTGTTTAATAGAAATATTTAACGTACAGGTGTCTCGATAAAAACGTGTGAAAACAAGAAAAGACTAACCAATTGCTGGGGAAATAACGTTACGTTACATTATAAACTCTTGCGTAATAATTACTCGAGCTAAACAAAACCAGGTTGTTATTTTAATGCTTTGGCATATTTTTGACGCGTGGATTGATATAATCAACGCTGTTTTCTCTAAACTTTGTAGATGAACTCTCAGATCAGTCCATAAGTCGATACATATTCATTATATCGATACGTTCGTGTGTCATAATTAATTTTTGTACAATATGATTAAAAAAGATACAGAGCGTGTTTCATTTATTTTAATCAAATTAGTTAAATATAACGTGGAAACAAGCTCTCATGGAGATAAAATTCGAGAGGGTTAAATTCGTGCGAGTTTGTCTGACTCCGAAAGGATGATGCACCACGTCGAGGACCTGATGTTCGAGTCGCATGGAATTTCGAGGATTCGAGAAAGAGAGAAAGACGACGGTTTTACGGCTGCTTGGCAACGAGGCCAGGCACCTAGCCAGACAAACCAGCCAACGGCAACCGGAGGCGCCTACCGCGGGTCCGATGATCCGTTGAGGTCAGAGCCCCTTTCACAAAGAAGGGCCCCTCCCTTGGCGCCCTCAAACGTTTATACAGGGTGTCCTATCGCTGCCGATATACAGGGTGTTCTGCAAAGATTGTGCCAACGCTCGTGAGTGGATAGAGCACAGTAAACTGAACAGAAAAGTCCTTTACCATTTTTTCATCTGAGCTTTCTTTTCGTTGTTATACGATGTTAAAGTTAGCCAATCAGCGCCTGTCTACAACGGAAAACAGAGGAGGGAGTTCGGGGATCGGAGTAACGAGACGGCTTTCTGCTGTATAGGCAGGAGCTGATTAGCTAACATTAACATCGTATAAAAACGAAAAGAAAGCTCAGATCAAAAAATGGTAAAGGACTTTTCTGTTCAGTTTATTGTGCTCTAACCGCTCACGAGCGTTGGCACAATTTTTGCAGGACACCCTGTATTGCTGTCGCCCCGAGACGCGAAATAATATCGGCGCATTTCAAAATTCAACCGAGTCAGCTGATGATATTGCAAATTAGTTTATCATAAAAACTAATAAAAACACTCAACTGATAAAAAATGCCAATGTTATTCGTCTATTAAGATTTATTTAGACGAGAGATTTTTTACAGCGTATCTCTTGTAAGATCTATCATTCGGATAATGTTTTGGAATTAAATATAAAAATAGTGATAAATTAAATTATCTTTAAGGAAAATATTGAAATCTGAAATTTAATTTTGAAATTAATATAAAAAAAGTATCGCGTATATATCAATGGTGCTAAAGTGCTTAAAGATGCTAGTAACACAAATAGGGATTTATTGGAATTTCTATTAAACGTGACAATAAATAAATGCCATTTATTTTATTACGCTTTATGCACTTGTATGTGAAAAGCATCGCTTACGAACGGATATTAATCACCGATGTTCTTGCTTTATTAAAAAAAAAATAGGAATTTATATTTAACAAAATTTATATTTATAAATGATAAAAAATAACAATATATATATATATATATATATATATATATATATATATATATATATACCGTCCAAGCTTACAAAATTTGTCGAAAATCTAAGATCTTATTATCACAGCACAATATATGATACGCGATGATATGCTAATTAAATCATTCTTTATATCTCACGACAGATAACTATGATAAATAAAATATAGTTGAATCACAAGGTTTAACGATAGAAATGTATTTCTTTTTTTTCAATGATAAGATAAAATAATTATATATACATATTTCTGATTTTCAAGCGCAAATTGAAAAATCATTAATAAATAACAATAAAAAAAGTAAGACGACTTTAGAGTACAAGGTCGGGATATTAATAGAAAACACTAGCAACTGTCACACAACACACACACTAACAGTGATTTCAATTTAGGTAATGGCCGTTACGGTATTAGTCTCTTATATCCAAGGTTTTTTGTCACAAATATTACAATCGGCTTAATTAAATATTATTGTACTGGTTATTAATAATAAGATATTTTTAGCCGAATTGATGTTCAAGGTTCTGATCATTCAAACATGTACTCGCCAAAAAACAATACGTCCGATTTCGAATTGTCAAATGTTCGAAATCGCTACTACGCGTTCCCTGCATTTGCCGCCAGCGTGAATTTCGAGGTGTACACTGTATGCTTCTAGTTTTGCCATACTACTTTAATTTCGTCATCGGGGAGACGACCTATGACCGACTTGCGACATTCAACATCGAGATGTTTCGCATGCCGAGGCCGAAGCCAGTTTTGCATTCGCCGCGATCGCGTTGCCATGTAACGTTCGGACAGGGAAAAACCGTTTATCGCTCGTAAACAAATCTCGAAACGCCATTCCCGGCAAACCGAACCCCCGTAAACGCCGGGCCAGTTTTACAATTGTAAATTTAAATCTTAAATAATCGTGAATTTCGCGAAGCGAACGTGTTGACGGTTGCGCGCACACGCCGGCGGCGTTTCTCGTCAAAACCGCGCGAACGATATAAAAAACATGCGAATTCCAAAAAAGCTTTTCATGCACTCACCCATATGAGCGAGATCGATGATCGGGATCTCGCACTTGCTAAGAAGAGTCTCGCAAGTGTGCGTAACCATAGGCGCGCTGGTGCAGCAGCTCATTCTGACAACTGTCGGAATCCTCTTCTCGGAAATCAATCGATCCCTTTCAAACAGCGGATGTCCCTTTCCTTCTCCCTCTGTCTCACGACGCTCTCGTATCAACTCACTCTCGACTTTCTCTCTCGCCTTTTTTTTTATCGCCGTTAGAGCGAGATCAACGGCAAAGGAACAAGCTGTTACTTCGCGCGCGATCGACTCGGCCACCCGGTATAGGGGCTCACTACAGGAGACTCACTGGAATATCCAAGAGATCATACTATCACTGCACACACGATCATTGGACGCGAGCGATGGATCAAAACGTGAGCGTACTATTCTCTATCACGTGTGAAAGTGAAAATCGCGAAAATATGGCTGTCCGATTAACGGTAGCCGTAAGATACGAGTTTATTGCACGATTGACGATGCGGTAAGTAGTATACGTGACTCCGGACTAGTGGGCACATGCTACGACGGCGAAATGGCGGTCGGAAGCGATCACTCGGCCCTAACTCGAAATACACCGCAAGTGAGAACCGAACTTTACCAATGCACGGCTGTTCGCGAACTGCCGAACGGTCGAACGATTATTCAAGCGCTGAGCGGCTGAGCTCAGGGTGCCGCGCGCCGTCGAACGGTCCCGAGCACTGTCGAACGCTCCCGAGCACTACCGAACGGCCGCGAACGCTACCGAACAGGCCCGAGCATTTCTCAGCTGTTCGGAAGCTTGCCCGAGACGCATGAGAAATCCGCGCGCGAAAAATCCACTTATATATATATATATATATATATATATATATATATATATATATGTGTGTAAGTGGATTTTTCGCGCGCGGATTTCTATATATATGCAGGTTATCCGACTTACCTGTGTTTATTTTCTTAGAGTGGATCTGGCGCCAAAGCTAACTCTAAGAGAATCAGAACTAATAATTATATATATACATATATATATTAATTATATTTTATTATATTTAAATTTGCTTCTAAAATATTATATTATAATTTTTTAAGTGATTATATTGTGCGAAAATTACTTTTAAAGTTCTTGTAAATATTAGTTATAAAAATGCGCGTTTAACTTATATAAGTATCCCCCCCGTTATCCGTATTGTCTTATCTATTTTTTTCTAACATTTATAACGTTATTATTAATTGATACGAACACTTTTATTGCACTTACGCATTATCACGTGATATATTTTTAAACCGTTCTATTTAAATGTGACATATTGACCGAGCAAGAAGGACAATGTATGTGAGCTTATCTATCTGTTTGTTTCCTTAAAATATATGTGGTTTCCTTAAAACGTAAGATTGTTGCTCAACGAAATAACGATGTCTTGTTATTATTTTCATAATTAACGAAATTTTGATAATTTTATTTTTGTTGATAATTTCAAATTATTGTTAAACTAATTACGACCTTTTTTCAGGAATTTGTGAAAGTTGATAAAATAGAATAAGAAAAACAAATTTCGAAAATTATATATCATAAATCTTTAAACTATTAACACATATATTCAACATAAATAATGATCAAATAATTCTAATTATGGTACATTGAAGAAAAATAGAAAAGTCATTTATAAAAATTCAAATTAAATATATATAATATTTTACATAAAAATAAATTTATAATAAAAAGATCTCAAAGCACATTAATAATGATAAAATATTTTTAATATAATATTTTAAATAATCAGTATTAAAGATGTATGATCGAAAAACGAAATTATTATAAATATTAGAAAAGACAGGAAAGATATCATTGTTTGAATAAATTTAACAAACAGATACGCGTTCAAGCACTTAAATATGAATAAAACAAAGTCATTCGTCATTATTTGATGTTTGTACTACACTAAGCTTTTATATTATGTAGGTCAATAAATATTTAATTTCAGAAAAGAAAGTTACTTATCCCTAAGCCATTCATTTTATATGTATGTATACGTGTGCCTATAGCGACATGACTTACCTCTGATTGCAATTAGTATTTTACCGTCGTTAATGCGCAGTTTATCAGAAAGTCGTTATAATGGCTATGTGGATCTATGAATCATTAGCAGGAGTTTCAACGTGTACATTTGCTGCGAAGACTTTCCACGGATATTCTATGTTCTTCGTGAACGCTCGGTTTTATTTTTGCTACGTCCCAAGTATTGCTAATCAAAATATTATCTCCTTTTACTTTCATGTTTATGATCGCAATTTTATATCGAATAATTAAAGAATTGAAATTTTACATATAATTTCTGACCAGAATAATTCTCATTAAAAAATCTTAATCAAACACATCTTGTTCTTATTATATATCACATTTTAATTGCAAAATTTTTTATCCAAAAATATTTCCAAATATTATCAAATTACGTTTTTCAAATATAATTAATTCGATATTTAAATTAAATATCCAAAAAAAGATATTTAAAAAAAAAAAGTAATTATAGGATTAAAAAAAGCAATTGTTGAATAAAGTTATTTAATTCAAAAATTTATAATAATAATAACTCTAGTTTTATATTAGAAAAATTTTCTTCTCACCAATTTTTGTAATTCAAAATAGAACAACTACGTTTAGGCAGTCTATGTTTTCTGTTTTCCTTGATGCAGACATCATTTGTGGACAATGGATGACGATGCATCATTCTTTTACGCCAGATGGATTTCTCAACCGAAGAAAATCGTTGTACATAAGTCCTTGGAAGTGTGCTTATAGTGGTGAATGGTGCAGCGGTACATCTTACCTGGGAAGAGGACGTTTGGAGAGGTACGAATCTGCAGGCCATCTGCGATAATAATTTAGCATCCGTGCTTAAATAATCAAAAGAATATTTTGCCTAATATAAGGTGATTTTAAGAGACTATAAATTTGTAAAACTTGCATAATAATTCTCCTTATTTGTTATACAAATGTATTAATTCAATAATTAAGTGGTTATATAATGTAAAGATAAATTAATCAAATTTTTTAAAAATATGATAATATATATAATTAAATATTTAAATATATAATTAATTTGCACATAGTAATTAAGATGATTTAATTTGTACATAAGATATAATCTTTGTTTCGGAAGCACTTGATGAGGATAAGATTAAGTAAGATAACGCACTCTTGTAATTAAAAAGACTAGTAACACTTGTATAATGATTAAAGTGCTAGTCATGACGTAAGCGACTATGACGATTCTGAAAAGAATGGGGCTGATGATTTCCGCGCAGCCGTTCACGTTTATTGTTTTGTCATCTATTATCTGCATGTGCATACAGGGTGCCACAACGCGCAAATTACAGCAGCTAAAAGGAACTCCAAGATCTCTATAATCCTCGTCCGAGATTCTGTTTTGTCCTGCCATTTCTTCCCGAGACGCATAATCCACTTTCTTTTATCAAAAATATCACACAAATATTATATTACATTACATATATATGATAATAACATTATAAATTAATATGAAAGTATTATAAATTTTAATTTTAATGATTTGAAATTCTCAAAGATATCAAATAAGAAAAAAACATAAAATCACGTGGCAAAGTAATATCAAATTATAACGACAGTATGAACCAATTAAAACGAATCGATTATTTATCGTCGTTCCGTAAATCTTCGATAACTTCGATAAATTCGCGATCGAAACAGAGAGAGAGAGAGAGAGATATGAAAAGCTTACCTGCCAGTCAAAAAGAAACCAGTCGGTATAAGACGTGTGACCACAACATTGTAGTACGAATTGGATCTCGTCGATCGCATATTTGTACGACTTTACACTAACATATAGGCGCATGGATGTGTTGAAGACGTCGACCAGCGTCTTCTGTCTTACACTGACATGATACCCTATTGAGGCTAAGGCCGCCGTGTTCATAGCGGTACACATAATTATTATTATCAAAAGACATCTTAGCACTAACTTAGTCTTTGTACGAAATCTTGGTAAATTACGCCTGCAAGAATATCTGTTATCACAAATTTTGTATATCAAAAAATATTTGTATATAAAATATTTGTATATATTTGTATATAAAAATTGTATATAAAAAAATTCTAACAAAAATATAATCAATTAGTAATTATCTTTTTTATTTATTTTTCCGCGAGATATATAAGTGATTTGTGAAATATTAAATAAATAACAGATGATATAAATAGAGGAAGAAAAATGATATGTCTCACTCCGAATATTTTTCGCGATTGTGTCACGAATGTCTCACTTATTTATATCCGCCATTGAATAGAGATGAGCGTTACCTGCGTATGGTGCGTACTGTTATAAGGGCACATGGCAATCCTAAAGTCACTTCCGCCAAGATGAGGGCGATTGGCTGGAAACCACCTGCGAATTGGATCACCTGCCATTCTGCGAATATTTCCAAGGCGATTACGAAGAGACGTTTCGCCTCGAAGACGGCTAGCGTGTATGCCACGCCATAACCGAACTTTACGTCCCATCCGCAGGTGCAACTTGTATTTTTGCGACTAATCGGGCTGTGATCGTCTGCCGTCATTCATATAACGCCGTGCCTATTTTATTTACAAGCAATATTATTACATATTTTCTTTAAATATTTTTCGCATATAAATAAAATAGTATGAAACGTGCTGAAAAATTTTAAATCGTAATATTATTTTATTTACAATATTTTTTTAATTACATATATGTATATTAATTAATCAAGTTAATTAAATGTGTTTGTAAATAAGTTTCGCAAACTACTAAAAAATTTTATATACTTTGTTCTCGTCACACTTTTTAAAGTTTATGGAAAATACATGAAATATTTTAATATAAACTTTTTAAAATTAATGGAATTTACATATGAAATATTTTATACTTTCTATATTTTTATATAAAAAACGAAATTTACGTGTACAAATAATTTTTTACATTTATATAAATTATTTACACCAATATAGTCTCATTATAACTTCAATTATAACTTCATCTATTCAATAATAATGTTTTTGTGCATAATAATTGTGCACTATTTCGCGATGTCGAATTGTTGCCGACATGCTTGGTTGTTTTGTACCGTTCATTAATCATCGTTGTTATATATACCGGAAGAAGTATGCAAACAGAAAAATTGTTTTGACGAGACACAATTACATGTTCCGCGTAATTATTGTGGTATTTAAATGGATCACATTCGTAAATGTCTCACTGATTACAATATGTGTAAAGCAATTTATTCATTTAAAAAAAAAATATTATCTTTTCTATGTATTTATAGCGTAAAAATATCTATAAAAAGATTATTATTATTCCTCTAATTCTGTTAACTGTGCTAATTATTTGATGACGTATGTGGTTTAATCTAATAAATAATAATATAAATAATAAACTTGACTTGACAAAATTCTCAGATGTATTTGATGAATTATCCGTTAATATTATTTCAATTATTATAACATTAATTTTTATATCAAAATTAATATAATATTTAAAAGAAAAGAAAACTCTCTTTATATTCGACATAAAATAAATATTTTATCATAAATCTGATAAACTAAATTCTTTTGTAAGCGTTGTTTATAAATTTGCTTTTGTTTATAAAATCTCATTTAATATCATAGCTTAATACTTTTTAGAGCGCTTAGCCATAATATCAATTTAGTAAATCAAAATTAATTTTGGAATCATCAAAGATAGTTTAACTTTTCATATTGAAGAATATTTACCAGCAGGCATCATGCGCTAAAACGGAATGATTTTCCAAAATTTAAAAAGGAATTTATGATCTTTATAATTATGATTATATGGTTATTGTCGTAAAATATAAAATGTACAATGTGAAATGTTACGTCTAACGTAATAATCGTTGTTTTCATGATAGTATCGATATCTCGTGATCGATATTTAAAATGCAATATATGCTATACATATATATAAATATTGTTTAATTTTTAATTAAAATTTAGATATAGTTTTAATTAATTAATTTTGTTAAATTTTCTTACAACCATAATTTTAGAAGCCTTAATGCAAAATTTTTATTGATTACGTTCATGATTATATTCATTAAATATAATAATCATGTATTGAAGGATTAAATTGTAAAGAGAGAAAGAGAGAGAGAGAGAGAGAGAGAGAAAGAGAGGGAAAGAAACATATTGCATAATAGAAAATTTTATAAAAATTATTTTCTCTTTGTAATAACTAGATGGAAAAATGTATAATAATTTTGTTTATTAATCTTAATAACTAATATACTAAAAAATATAAAACAATAACAACATAACTTATGATGTAAGCAATATAAAACCGTAAAAAAATATATTTTGAACATTTATGTTATCTGCAAAATATTTTAACTATTGCAACTGGATTAAATAATTATTATAACTAACATTGTCTTAAATAGATATATATATATTTTATATTACTCAATTATATTAGAAGCCTCAGTACAATTTATCTTAATGATTATAATTATTATAATTATATTGATAACTATAATTATTATAATTACAAAAGTCTTTCTTATTACATACATACGTTTTGAGCGTTTTTCCCTTCTATATTAATTTTTAAAAGCAATAGTTATTTATTTTTCAAGAAAGTTTATTCGACATATTTATTTTTTTGTTTCAAACAATCCTTATTCTGTATACGTAATATGTATATAGTAAATAATTAATTAATTAATTATATATACGTCACATTGCGGCTTTTTTACATAGTATTTTATAATAACAGCAATAGGCTTAGAATGATGAAGTGGATAAACTAGCAGATAGTCAAGGTGCGTAAATTTATTATTATATTTATTATATTTTAGTAATTATAAATTTGCGCACCAATATTTGCGTCTTGACCCTTATTTGCCAGTTTACTCACTTAATTAACTCTTAGTTAATTGATAAAATTTCACAATTTTTATATAATTTGATTAAAAACTGTTAATCCTTTTATTTCGATTAAAAATTTAGTCGAAGTGATAATGAAAAATACTGACATTAGCATACTCCTTTCCGAAAGTCCAACAAGCAAGGAAGGGATATTTTTCCAAAAGGAAAATTGATAAACGCATTAAAGCATTCAAAATTGCACGGAAAAATGAGGACCACCATGCACTGGGTCGCATTAAATATTTAAGTACGAAGTGTTGCAAATTGAATAAGTACCAGCTGTAAAACGGCATAGTCGAAGTATCTGAAAATATATTTTATGTTATCTTTACTTTATAAATAATAATTACATCTATCATGTACGTATATTAGATTTGTCATTTTTTACACTCCTAAAAATCAGAATCAAAATTATTTATTTTTCAATCACAAAAAGTCTTTCCCAGAAGGGGGATTAAAAGTTTGTTACATTATATGTACACACATATTAATAAGTTTTTTTATATACTATTTTTTTTTAATTTTGTCACATCTTTCTTTGGAATTAAAAATTTTAAACATTTATTCGAGCTTGAAAAGTTACCTATTTTGATATAGTGATTATTGTTGCGCGCAGTCGAAGAGGCCAAATGAAATGTGAACGTCATGAATGCTATCGGATCAATATTAAAGTTAATGGGCCAGAAGCTCTGTAACATCACGTTGCCCATTTCATCGAAATGATCATTCTTTTTTGCCAGAGAGGGCACGAATACATCTTCCAATATTCTTTGGCAAAGAGCACGAGTTTCTTCAACTGTTCCCGTGCAGAGGTTGTATCTAGAAGAACAAAGATGTTTATGTGAAAACATTACATAAATATATATGACAAAAATATCTTATTATATAGAAAGAGATAAGAAATTCCGAAAAATATTAAATATTTATGTTTGTATTATAATATCCGTAAAAAACTTTTTCTTTATAATATATATAATTTATAAACTTATTTATAATATTTTGCGGAACGTTAAAAAAAGCGAAATTTTTTACAATTATCCGCTTTTGTTTACATTTTCATTATTTTACTACACTATATGCAATAGAAAAAGTAGAAATACCAACTTGTCGTCCATCCCGAGCATGCTCCCGATGACTCTCCAGAGATGCACCACACCTTCCATTTCTTCGGCAGTAGTTTTTATTCCTAGATATTCTCCGCTTATCATAGTATATCCGATAAATCCAAATTGAGCAAGTGCCATATCCAATTGCGTTGGTTTATGAACGCCAGCCTCGGTACTTCGTCTGAATGCAACACAGTGCTTTCTCCGCACAATTTTCAAGGACTCCAAGAATCTACAATAAGTTCATGTTGCTGCATAACATATGTATCATGAAGAAGGTAATAATAACATTATATTGTTAAAAAATTTTTCGAAAAATATATATAAATATTATATATTATTCACACGCACACATTATATTCAACATCCAAAGTTTAATTCAAACTTGATTATTTAAACGCATAACTTTTTTCCTATGTAGATTGAAAATTTCACATCATTTATAAACTTGTATTTTTATCGAATTTAATATCGAATTTGTCAAGATAGATATACAGTTTTCTTTTTGAAAATTTTAATTATTTATTATTTTTTTATTATTTTAATTTTGTTTATTTTATATAAAATTAATTACAAAAATAATTTTATAAAAATATTATAGAAATTAATAAAATAGATCTACATGTTTACACAAATTTATCGCATCAATTTATCTCTAATTCGTTATACGTTAATTAATATTTGTTATCGTTAATTATATCAATGGCTATGATGCCTATATATCTTATAATCGGTTTGTCTGCGCGATGGATAAAAACACAAAGCACGAAAACTTAAATAATTTCATAAGTCGAGCTACTTATTTTTTGTCCGTATCGGAAATTTTGTGTGTAATGGTATAATCAAATCAACAGATATTTTTGCATGCAAGAATTCAACTATTTTCATTTTTAGCAATTTTATAAATTTATCTCATATTCAAATTAAATATTTTTCTTAATATTACTTTTATTTAATGCATGTACTTTTTCAATTGTTTTTCTTATACTGTGACACTTTCATGTTCTTATTTGAATTTTACGTACTCGTTGGGCTTGCCGTGAGGATCCTTTTCATGCCATATAAATGTGTGAAGAATTGTCAACGCATATCTACGATACGCCAAACAAGGTGTACCGCTTTTTTTGGTAAACATAACTACGTTAAGTATGGTCGAAATTGCCAGGAGAGATATCAGACCGCAAAGTTTTGCAATCATCATTGAAAAAACATTATTGTAGAAAGCTTGCTGACCAAGTCGGAATTTTTTTTCATCGTAAAACGATGGCAATTCTGGTTTTACAGATTCAAAATCCATCAGAGTCTCAGCGCCTTCCTTAAGAATGATACGCATTCGTTTCTCCACCACGTCTGAAATTTTATCGAAAATATTATGCTTGCGAAAATTTAAAATAAAATTTAGCAAGAAATTATTATATTTCTAAATATTTTATTTATAAATATTAAATCACGTGTGTACGCGTGTGTTTTTGCTATGTTCTTTGTATCTAATTTTAATTTAATATACATTTTTTTTTGTTTTATTGTCGTAGTATTAGAATATAGCAATATGCGCTATTTATTTGTAAATCATATTGTAGACTTTGTCAATATTTTGAAATAAGCATTTAAACTAAATATGAATATATATATATAACTAAGCTGACATCCTAAATGAAATTCCTGCTCGAATCATTTATTGTGTGAAGCACACAATTTGGTATTTCCAAAACCACGCTCGGTAGAACAAGAGGATGCGTGTAACGATGTTGTGTGATCGCGATCGCACAAGTCGATTGAACATGTTCCGCATGTAAAAAAGTGCGATCAACGTTGTTGACATCTGTGTATGTGCACGTGAATAGAATCAAAGAAAAGAATTCAGAATTTTAACAATCTGACATAATGCGTACGTCCTATGCAATTATGTATGGCAAAATAAGATTGCTCGGATAACAATGAAACAAATTGCGAGCGTAATCATCATGCCAAAAATAATTGTAAACTTACAGCAATATAACAATATCTCTTATTGACAAAAAAATCTCTCTCTCTCTCTCTCTCTCTTTATATATATATATATATATATATATATATATATATATATATTTTTTTATTACGCACAAATATCTACACAAAAGTAATAATTTTCGATAAATGTTTTAAAAAGAAAAAATAATAAATATATAAATCTCATAAAAATTAAAAACTTAGTATATATATATATATATATATATATATATATATATATATATATACACATATATTTTGATTTTATTTCATTCTTAAAAAAAGCAGCGAATGTTAAAACACTGAAGCTTGGCATTGGTGAAAGTGAATCAAAAATTGACATTCGGAATATATTTACGGTAAACATTATAATCAAATAATATATTGACATGGGAATTTTTCTTCGATATGTAAACTTTCACTTTTCAAACAGAAACTTTGCAATTATTTTTCCAAACATTTTTCTATATGCACGTTTTGTCATATTGTATCCACAAAATAGTACCTTGAAATAAGAATATAAGAATAGACACGTGTGTCTCTTCATTTCAAGATATTCGAGACATTGCGTGATAAATGAGAATAAAACTAATGTGTATTATTTCTGTGTAGTTAAATAATATCTGTATTGATAAATGCAGGATTTATAAACTTATAAACAAATTTTGTAAATCTCTGTTATATTCTTTCAAATAAATAAAAGAAATTCAACATCAGGAAAAAATAATTATTCTAAACTTCATTATTTTAAAATTTATTTATCTAAATACTTGTATTGACATATATAAATCTAATATCAATAAGTCTGTTTTTTTATAGCTGAACTAACAAATCTGAATTGGCTGGACATTAATCCAGACTCTTTTTTTCTCCACATTGACGAAAAAAGATAAACTCTGTTCTTTATACGGTAGCCCCAGCTCACCTCACAATCATTTATAAAGATTCAACTTATACATATGCTATATTATACATATATTATGCACATATTGTATATATTGTCGTAATTAGATTACATAATTCATTATTTTATAAAATAATGAATAATTATAACATTTAAGTATTTTATAAAGTGCGGCAACATTCTTAAATCATGGTAGAAAATAAAATATTTTATAATCTGGCTAAGAATTTTAAAACGCTAATAAGCAACCCGCCACATTGTCAAACGCAATGATTTGTATATTTTTTAAAATTCTGATTGCATTTTAATCATTTTATTAACTGTCTTTATAAAACAGCTATTTATAAAAAATTAATAAATAATTATATTATAATATTGATAAATAATTATGTGTATTTTTAAATGAAAAAAAGCTTGTATGAACACTTTATTTTTTATTTATTGTATTTATGAATACTTGTTATATGTGTGCGAATGTGATGTGGACGCGCGAGCGAGCGTGCCGCGGAAAGCGCGAACGAAACGAATATTTCTCCACGAAACCGAATTTCTGTTATCACTAGGATAGCGTGTACACGTCGATTGTTCTTAGCGGACTTGACTGCGCCGAGCTCGGTTGTCGGCTCTTACTTTTATAAGATCGCCTTCTCGAAGGATCCAGAATTCCCGAAATTTTCTCACTTCCGTCGACAGTTTTTATGTGACTTGTTTGTCACAATTTCATCTTAGGTCCTTCGAGAAGGGTATTTATTGATGCCGCGCGTTTTTGCTCGGTCGCAGAAACGCTGCCTCGCATCGCGCGTGCGGCGGCAACGTGACGCGGTCGCGCGTCAACACATGCGAAGATCGAGATTGCTGCAATCTCGAACATTATATTTATTACAATTAAGATTTTATAAAAGTAACAACGCTAATCGGTCAGTTGAGTGTATCTGAGATTATCAGTTCTCAATAACAGCTGAACGGATCGAGTTTGTATTAAACTTAATTGATAGCTTGAGAAGGACTTAAGAAAATATCTTTTTTTTACTCTACATGCTCAACAAAATATCAGTGCAAGGTACATTATGCCTGGAAAATTAAAAATACTTGAACACTACTACAAAAACTTGGTTGTCAATGTTAACAACATAATAATATTACCGATGTTTTTCCTGTTCATATTTTTGCATCTATTAATCTTTATACCAAGTGTGTTTTATATCGTGTTATTATCACATCGTGACAGCAAAACTATCCTCGATTATTGCTGCCAAATATTTCATATGAAACTTTATTTAATATATATTATGTGTCTGTTGTCACGAAATAATAGCAAACATTCGATTTTTGTTGTATTTTCACTGTCATATTATATACTTATATATATTAGAATCAAAGAATTACTCTGAATTTTGCAATTCTCCCAATTTTGGGGTGCACTCGGAGCAACATTTTATGCACTACTATATAAATATCGATAAGCCGTGTTGCCAGAAATTAAGCTTAATTAAGACATAGTACACTGGGAGATATCTGTTGAAAGTTATGATAAATTTGCATATAAATTTGCATAAAAAATGTTTGCGATGCTAATTAGAAAAATTAAAGCTTATCAAATTGTTTGATCTGCAAATTGTTAAGATGCAAAATTGTTCGTCCAATCATTTTTTATGTTCTTGCTTTACAAGCATGCGACTTCCTTTAACATCCTCTAATTTTAATGGGACAAGTGTTGTAATAAATACTAGAGAATATAAGTTGAGATCGTGGCATTCTATTCATACTTTTAAATAGCACTGGTTCTTAATTAATGCTAGATGAAAACGGAAGGGAAATCTTTTTTACATAAATTCCAATCTTTTTTACATAAATTCTTCTGTGCTAAGTCAAACATATATCTAGCAGCAAATAAGTGACTTCATATTAATTCATATAAATTTTATATATATTGTTCATATATTTTCTAATATTTATCTAATTGTTTTCTCTAATCAAGTTTTCAAAAAATAATATAATAATTTTTATTATTTTTTTCAATTGGCAATGCGAATTAGTAATGACGCACACATTATTTGCAAATATCTAGTATGTTTTAACGATTTATGTTCTCGAAGAAAAAAATTTTATTATATAATTTCGATTCATTCAATCATGTACATAATTTAGTACACGATCCGAGTCTTACATAATGCCTCATCGTGAATACGTGGAAGAAAGAAAAAAAATATATCTCTAAATTTTTACGTTAGATACAACCTTAAAAGAGAATGTAGTTGATTCTTGATAACATTCATATGTTTCGCAAAACCTTCGTGACCTCTTTTAGCTTATATATGATTATTTTATTATTTCTTAAGTAAGTTTTATATTTCTTATATTAATAATTCTCTTGATATTGTGAGCATACATTTATAAATGTATTTGTAGACATGCAGTTAAAATTTATTATATGTGCGTGTATTTTTTTGTTTTATTGAATATATATAATAAAATAACAAATTAATTTTAATTGAATTTATTTTAATTGAAGAGAAATAGAATTAATCAAAAAAAAAAAAAAAAAAATTGAAATTAATGTCGATAACTCCAACTCTAACCATAATATGCATAATATGTAATAGTAAAAAAATTGAATATCTAAAATTATTCACATCATTTCATACAAATTTATGAAGTAATTTTTAATGATATCTGGCTGATAAATTTTTCTTTATTAAAATTGAACCAAAAACTATCCCTTTCATGTAAAATAACTGACCTTCTACAGAAATATTCTCCGGTAAATTTTTGGTCATCTTAATTTCTTTTATCTTGATCACGTTAAAACTAGATAACAGCGGTCCACTTATAAGTGCAACACAGACTTCAGTTCACAAATAGAATAATAAAATTAAAATAAAATCTCGTGTGATCAAGGATTAGTACGAGATGTATTCTCTGCAAGTCTCGATATCGTACTAACATTTATATGTCTTGTTACATGACGGAACTCTCTTACAGAAGTCGATTTCCAGTCGCACTTCTAGAGAAAGGATCCCCTTCCACTTTCTCTTTCCCTTCCACATGCTGTTCGTAATGGATGCTGTCCCACCTAAAGAACATCAGCGTATTCCTTTGCAAGGACGATGTATGTTCGACTGATGATTGCAAAGAAATACATTAAAATTCTTCTTTTCAATGTGAATTTTCCAAACAATCTTCTGATGCGTATTTGACTTCAAAAAAACTATTATCTTTTCTTATTAAAAAATATTATAATTTGTATATTAAAAATTTTTTATAGTTAGACTGTGGGGCAAAAATTAAAAATTCGATTTCTTATTTACAAAGTATTTTATTTGCGAATACGAAGAAGTTAATCATTAGAATGTTTAGCATAATCTTTTGGATCATTTAGCGCAATTTGTTGCAACATGAGACTTGCAAATGAAAGCTTGTTTGTTTTATGTTACATAATGCATGTCCAAATCTATTTTTGAATGCACGGGGTAAAAGTGGCACGTGATATCACGTCGCTTTCACATCAAGAAAATACGGAAGATGTTCCTAATCATTCATTCTAATCGGACGTAAGCGTCGCGCGAATGTACTCGCGGATTGTGCCGTGTCGCGTGCTAAAATTTTGTCGCTTTCAATCTCGCTGAAAGGGAATCTTGCACTATCCACTAAATTATGATTGCTCGCGCAAATCGCCGTTTCACACCAGAAAAGCCCACGTCACTCTCGCAAATTAACGTCGACAGGTGGTCGACAGAAATCGACTTCATTTTGTGGCAATAGTCTAGCGAGTGAGAGTCATCGACTCGTTTGACAAGCGGAAGAGGAAGGTCCTCCCACCTTCGTTCTTCCAGTGAATCTTTCTACGCGGGACCAAGTATCGAAATGGTCTTCCCACGTGATAGCAAAAGTATAAGTTGATTATTATGAATCGAGCTGTATTTTTACTGCTGTCTGTTTCGATTATAATCTATTCATTTTTAAGAAATATAAAAGATATAAAATTATGAACTAAAATATAAAATATAAATATGTAATCTTTGATGGAAAAATATTTTCATCGAGTAAAAATTTAAATCTTACAATATCAAATATTAATGAGCCAAGTCAAATATAAATTTGTGTACATTTATAGATACGTCAAATATATGTATATATGCATCCACAAAAGTTTATTAAAATCGACTTTGATTACGTGAAATCAAAATATTGCCAGTAAAATTGTAAAAAATTATTGATAATGGAAAAATATGTATCATTGCTTAAGAAATTAACTGCTAAGTTTATTTCATTTAACAAAATTTGAGTTTCTGATTGACACAATGTAATACAGCCAGTATTTATATGCATTAATATCTAGCGCAATAGAGATAACCTTTCTCGTGACTGTGTTTAAGAAAAATTTTTTCTAGATTTATCTTAGAGTGGAAAATAACAAAATAGAGATTACGAGAGATCACTATTATATATTTGGAAAATTAATTGATTCAGTAAAACTGTAAAATTAAGCGGATAATAAAATGAGCAATGATACTAGATAAACTTTAGAAAAACCATGTATTATAGAATCATAGAGTACATTGTTCGTGGGAATAGTGATAAAATAAACCATAATATATTTATATATACCTGACAATAATATAATAAGAATCCAAAATAACACGAATACTGAATACATATTATTAACAATAATCAGATGAGGCGCGGTGAGGAAATCGAGGAAGTTTTGGCCGAGAAACGGATCAAGCTGCTATAGAATTGTAATTAATTAAAAGAAAAATGCCGTAATAAAGTCATAAAACTGACAAAATTCGTGGCCGCATTTGAATGCGCTGCTTTTTCTCTTTCTCTTTCTCTCTCTCTCTCTCTCTCTCTGAAGATTTAAAAGAAGTACTTAAAATCACGCTGTTTCAGTATTGTTATTAAAGATCTGCATTGCAAAAGATACGCAAATTTAATTTATCTCAATAAACTTATAAATAAACGTCTGCCAACACACTAAGCGCCATCGTATATTCGATAAAAAAAAAAAATTGAAAAAAGAAAAACAATCTGTAAAATTTGATATTTATTTTTATCGATAAATATAACAAAATCAAAATTATATATAGTTAGAGATCATTTTAATAATTGCATATGAGAATAAATCTCATTCTTTTGTTTAAAACATTTGTTCTTCATTAACAAAACTTTGCTTTTCGCGAGAGTATAACGAATGTTTTGAATTTTAATGAAATCCATTCACATACTTGGAGAGAGAAAAGAAGATGCGATCAAAAATGTATCACATCTCATAAATTCATGAGGATATATCATCATTCAATCTCTGATTTCTCGAAAGTCTATATGATTATTCCATTTAGAGTTTCATATTCAATTGTGTAAAAATTGCGCGCGATATAAGACATTCGATTCGCTTGCCATTGCTTGATCAAATCGATGTATAAAGGAACGCTTAGTGTGCACTAAATAAAAGAATTCTTATATCATGTATAGAAAGGACTCAGGTCGCAATATAATAATTACACAGCCTTATTCTCACACCGTTTCTAGGAGAATTCAGCCGATTGTAAAATCGCAATTTTCCAGTAATCGAGGTATTTTCGCATCACATTTTATGCGACATGTTTCATCTTCTCTCTTTGCTTTTGTATAATTTCATGTCTCTCTGCGGATTATGATCTTTTCCGTGCTACTGTATATAAACAAGTAATCGCGAACTGAGATCTTTAACGTTATGAAGCACCTCGAGAACCCGCTGAACAAACATGACTAATATTTGAAAATAAAATTGGAGAGTAGGCGATTTTCTGATTCAAACAGTTGACAAATAAATTTTAAAATATCGAAACATGCGACACAAGGATCATGATAAAAGTGCGGTTCGCAAATTTAAATAGTTGCAAAGAGTCTCCCTGTAGTAGTCCGAATCAGATATCTTAAAACTATTAGCTAGTAATACACCTAGAATATGTATTCAGAGAATGATAAAATCGCGAAGAGAATTTTTTTCCTATAAAAATGCCGTTTTCAAATGCCATTAACTTGTTAACTCGTAGATGACACATTTAAAGTATTATTCTAAAAATATAATAATACTTTTACAATTTTTTTTTAAATAAATTAGAACTAGTTTTTAAAAAAGTTTTTTATAATGAAAACCAATAAAATCGCGCTTTTTTCTTTAGAATAAAAGTTACCAAAATAATAATTGTTTAATCTGTATTTAAATTATATTAGAAATTAAAGATATGCAAATAAAAATAAATTCACAAATTAGATAACATTTATAATAACAAAAAGTGAAAAATTCACAGCGTAATTAAGAATAAGTAGTAATTTAATTCTACACTGCATAGTAGAATTTCATATTTTATGTTTGTAAAAAAATAATGTGTGTGTGCTTTTAAGAATAATCTCACAATTCCTAAACGTTTATATTCTCGGTTGAAAATTCACACTATAAACTATAAAGTATAAAAATATATTTTTAATGAAGCCGACTTCAGGGGAACGCGTAAGAACGATTGATTGGTCAAAAATCTCATTAAATACAAATATCATTTGCTCTTATCATAAAACTAATCGGAAATGAAACGGATCGTAAAAAAAGGTTCATCCTGAGTTGTAAAGTTCTGGATGGAGCTGGAAAAAAAATTAAGTCGACTTCATCGATTAATAATTAGATTTACGAATTGATTATTACACATGATTCGTGCGTAGCACTAATTGCGCGATTAAAAATCGACTCTTTCCAACTATTTCAATTTAAAAATGGCAGTTTTATCCACCACTTTTATTGTGGCGGCAATTGTGTTAAAACTGTTAGAGTATAACGACAGTACATCGTCTACAATGGAGGCCAAATACTATTTTTATGCCTGCAGAAGACTGACTGTTAGCATAGATGGCTACTTAACGCTTTAAACATTACGTTTCACTAAAACTGTTCAGTTTTTGTTCATCTTTCGGAGACAAGATCGCTAATGTACGATTCATTTAGACGTCGCTTAACGCATTAAATAGGAAAATAATGTACACGACGCAGTCGTATCTAATCGAGAGCTAATTGGATGATTATGTCTATATAAGCGCAATAATTGTCCGATTAGTCTCGATCAGGTTGTATGTGACGCATATCTCTCTTCTTAGGCTGATAAAACAGGTAGAATATCCAATTGAGAAGCATATTTCCTCAGATCAATTATTTTACGATATCCCTGTACATTCTTTCAACTATTAGAGATTATACGAGTTTGTGATTGCAGATTTTCTGTCTTCTACAAATCGCGTAAATGACTTTAGAGTATTTGACGCTTAGAAAGGTGATTATTTAAACTAAAAGATGAATGACATTAAAGAAACTGAAATGCAATTTACAATTGAAAATTTTAGATAAAAGTTTTTTGTACGAACGTGATCAGCGAGTCACTGTCCGATTCTTTTTGAATTGTTTAATTCAATAAAAATGTAATATTAAAATGTCAATTGTTCGAATTAAATTCCATATGTATAAATATAAAGTAATATATAAATAACAGATCTTTATTAGAAGATTTGATATTGTTCTTGACAGCCAAGATAAATAGGATAAGATTAAAGAACGCTGACTGTACGTTCCTAAAGAAGTTATGCGAATTTCGATAGGGACTTCTCCGATTGTTTTGTAGAAAGATAAGTACGAGAGATGATCAGATTGTACATTCTATAATAAAATGCTTCTTTTCTCGTTAATCTAAAACAATACTCGTTTTGTAATAATTACTGCGGCTTAAACCTACCATCTCTTTCTAGTGGTAGACTGTCGACAATGTCGCTGTATACTTAACGAAGCTGGGTAAAACATTGGTTCACATATTTCAATCACAGAGCGAATAGCTCCGAATAGCTATTAGCGGTTCAATGAACTATCACATGATTCATTACTTAGCAAAGATTCTTAATATCATAAAATTGATTTTGCATACATCCGTGATTACGTCGAATGTTTCACTGAAGCATTATTCTCGACAATAAACTTCACGTTGCATAATACTTGGACACCGTTGTCTCCTAAATAACACATAAATGTATCTCTTCACTCGACTACCGCGCTTGTTTTACCCAGCTTTGGCGCTTAGTCTTATCCAAAGTGAATCTCAATTCGTTTTCGTGCGCAGGGACGACACTAGGACGCGTCCCAGATTATCTCGTACACTTAAAAGTATTTTAATATCACTCTCTTTGTTTTTCTGGCTCTCTTTTGCGGCGAAATATTGGAAGCAGATTGATTATTAGATAGACGGATTTCAATTAGCAAATGTGAGCTCGTGCTCTCAAGTGATCGCATTCATCGCCGTAGTGGATACAGGGTACAATAATAATACCAAACAAATTATTTAGTTCTGCTCAGAGTGTTATACACGCACATACACCACACATGCATACATACATTCATTTTCATTCATTCTATATATATCTGTTTTAAATCAAAACTTAAACATTTAACAAATTATGTATCATCACTTTATGTAAGAGACAACACTTATTTTTCTATAAAATCTAAAATAGAAAGAAAATTGAATTTGTCATTTCATTGGCTAATTTAATTTAATTAAACAAAAATCTAATAAATTCCACCATAGCAAATGTCTTGTGACATTTTGGAACCTTGCAATATCTTCGTAGTAATAACTACAAAGATATAAAAATTATAATCGAATTATATTGAACTGCTATTAAAAACAAAATAAAAGAAAATCTATGTTTTAAATATGGCTACATGTAAAAAATAATTAATTAAACTGTACATTAAAGTTCAAATTGTACCCAAACAAATGGCTTTCTTGACATTTCCATAGTCGATGATAGCTGATAAATAGACATGTTGATTTTATTCTAGCACTGTTACTCCAGTATAATATACATTATAATATACATTCGCAACAGTTCTCACAGCCTGCTGATTAATTCTTAATGATCCACTTTGCTATCTTGTTTATTTTGAGTTCTTGAGTTTATTCAAATCTTTCAAGAAACATAAATTCTTTAAAAATAAAAAACTTCAAAGTAAGTTCTGCAATCTTCGAAAAGTTGTGGATCACCAAGAATTAAAATATCGACTATCGAAGTGTCTTCTATAGACAGTGTTTTCAGATATCGATTATCGAAAAATTCAACGGCACTTTGACAATGATTCGCCGCATTTGTAGAATTACACACACTATGAATATGTCCATAATGTTAGCTATTTGCGCGATGATATTCGATCGTCAAAGTTTTTCCAAGGAAGACGCGTAGATTCCATCGAGTGAAAAGACTCGAAATATCTCTTCTGTAAGTTTTTCAATCGTCAAAAGCGTGTCTCCTTCTCTCTCCTTTACCCTTCAGTATCTTTCGTTTTTTCGTGACTTCTCATCGAATAATGTTCTATCTATTTACATCAAAGCTCTCGATCGCGCGACAGCATAACTGCGTACCAGCCAGGCTATCACGAGAGCACGGGACCGACATCGGTCGTGTCTTTGCAGTCTTGAATGGATATCTGAGCAATTTCACTCACTATTTCTTGCTGAGCCTCCTTCTTTAATATCGTGTATCCTTGTCCCTGTTCCTCGTTTTCGCACGTCGCTTTACCATTAGCCGTTTTCGTTTGGCCATTTGCTTTTCTTTTGTTGAACGTCTCTTCACCAGATCCGCTCGGGTTAATCTTAAACACACTCTTAATAATGCTGTTCATCGTTGGTTGCGAGCGCTTCGGACTCTCCGACACAAGAGAATTATGCTTATCTCTCATCATTTTTCGCGTTCGAGCATTACTTCTGGACTTGTTAGGATTCTTCTGAACAGTTGATTGTTGCATTGCTTCCGTCTCCTTCGTTTCTGTAGGCTTATCTAATTTTACAGAATTCTTCTCCTCGCATAACGGCGGATCATCAATGGTACACACTCTTTCCTGATTATCGATGTCTTCTTTCTTTGTCGATGTATCCGCAACCACGACTTCATCATCCTTTTTAAGATCCTCATTTAGATCTGTCATTGAAATTCTGTCAAAAATCACTAAAGCAGTCTTCGGTTCCTCTGTTTTTTCTACTGAAACTTTATTGTTCTCCGTATGATTAGTTATATCCTGCCGCTCTGTCAGTGTTTCTCTTTGAAGAACTTTAACGGGACTTTTCGGCTTTGTAAAGGATTGATCTTCTTTCGTTTGGCAACTTGTACAAGAAGTGTGCATAGGTGAATTCTGTCTCTTTGTAGCATTATTCTTCTGAACCACTCCCATATGCGGTCTACCCGTTCTGTGTGCATTATTTTGTACATTGAAGGTCCCAGGTTGCTCGTGTTGTGGTTGTACAGTATTTACATGCATTTGTGGTTGCTGTGGGTGCTGTTGCATTCTGCGAATATCAACGTGCATTGCGTTATCCATATGTGGCTGATGTTGTTGTTGATAAGCAGCATATGGTTGAAAAGATTTGATCGGGTTTGGAGAATTAATCACCGGAGGAGTATTTGCGGCCGACCCATATGGCAGATTCGAATTCGGATGCATATATTTAGTATTCACATACTGGGGCCACGCTTGTCTAGGTTGAAACTGGTGCTGCGCCGTAATAATATTTTGCACTATTTGTTCTTCTCTGCCATGTTCCCGGTAATTGTAAGGATCAAGTGAGAGTACTTGTATTCTTTTTGGCGACATAATAGAACCGGATACGAAGATCGGCTCGTTCTTGGTAATTATCGGATTTTGAGGCTGATGACTATAACTGTCATAGTGCATATTTTCATTACTAATAGGCCTGCCATATGCAATGCTCGAGTGATACTGCGGCGGTTGTGGAGTGTATTCTTGCTGCTGTTGCTGCTGCTGCTGCTGTTCCGAATACTGAGGATACTGCGACATAGAAGGTTGAGCATCGATCCAGGTTTCCTGCTGGGGCGGACGTTGTTCGCTATCACGAATGGCTAACACGGCGTTCCAAACTTCCTTCAGCTCGCCTGTGATATCTCGATCTTTTAGAATTGTATAATGACGATTGAAGAAAATTCCTGCGTTCATTGCTTCTACGAAGTCTAGTAGTAACTCGATAAAGATCATACGCCTCTGGTAGAAAATAATAACATATGTGATAAATGGATTATTCTCTCTCTCTCTCTCTCTCTTTCATCAAGTATTAATTAATAAAAAATAGTTCTAATAAAAGTTTTATAAATTTTATTATTCTATAGATAATTTTTTATAAATAGAAGAACATTATTTACCTTTGGATCTTGAGCGTTCTTGCCACTCATTCGTAGGACTTCTGGATTGGCCATTACAGCAAATACAATGGCTTCTGTTTTTGTGCGAGGTGGTGGCACTCTCATACCTCCGTAAAGTGGCACGGGCAGTGAAGGTTTACGAGGCATCGCAATTTTATCCCAAGACAGTACGTTTACATAACATGGTGCAGTAGTGCCCTAGATCAAAGACATTTATATAACATTCACACTCAATTCTTGCAAGTTATGTAAACAATATATTCTTACAATCACACTGTTATTATAATGATATAATACCTGTATAAAATCTTGTATACACATATGTGGCTGTGGGGGATTTTTAAAAAGTCGCGCACCATTGCGCTTCATTCTGGGCACGCCACTTTCCGTCATTTTGCACCTGAAAATAATTGAATCAACCATAAAAATAACTCATATAAATAACTTTTTATCTGTGCTATCAAAATGCAATTTTTTCACATATAAAATCTTCAATATCAGCGATATGAATGACGAATTGAAGAATAGCGATTAACTTATTTATCAGAATCATTTACATGCAAATACGATCTACACAATCCTTAATTCTAATCCCCGACAACGTATAAGCATCTATGGATGAAACCATTAGATCTCGAAATTATTTTATATCAGTACGATTTATTGCACACATCGTATGTGCAATTTTCATCGTTCAAGATCCCAAATTTATTTCGAGAATTTCTACTTCGCGACCCGCGCTGTACGCCGACGATATTACAAAACATTCGAGAAACACAAAATCGCAGTTATAAAAACACTTTGCTATCAATATGGCGCAATACCGAGCGGTCGGAGTAGCACGTTATGACAGATCGCGGATCCCGGGGATGCCGTGAATGTCGCGCGAACAAACGGACAAACAATTATGTAACGCGATACGAAGGGAGAAGGACGATTTCGAGAACATTTCCGACCAATCGAGGTCGTTCGCACGCGGCCAAGGCTACCGCGCGCCTCGTCGACATAACCCCAAAATCACGACGAATTCGCTTCTCGCCGAGCTGTCGGCGACGCGCGAGTCCCGAATCGCGCATCTCGAATGAAAACCGATACAATTTTTTTTTCTCCGTAGTAACTTACCCCCGTGGTAGTCTTTCGTTAAAGTAAAAACGCTCAAACGACCACGGACCCGATGCGACACATTATCGGACAAATTCATGGGAGATCATCCCCATCGTTCCTTTTGTTTATTATCTTCCCGGAGGCTCGCGCGCTGATCATGCGCAGATAGACAGTGCGCGCCCTCTGCGCGGCTGTGACGCGTACTCATGTTTCAACATGGAGTTTGGCGTAATAGCACGTACCGGAAGCACCTCTCGTAGAATCAACTGGCAAATTCCCTAGAACGCGTATAATGTACGCTTGTACAATTTCGGCGGGATAAGTTGGCCGTGCGCAACTTCGGATCGTCGTTAGAAGACTGTCGGTTTGCTAGTTAAACGCGCGGGCTTCGTTAATTTCGTGTTATTGCATTATTTCGCCGGGCAAATTATACTCGATCACAATAGAACGATATAAGCACGATGGATCACAAATATGGTAATTGTTATTCATTTTTCTCTTTCTCGAAACAATGCGTTTTTCTCGGCAATTTTAAATATCAGTCCATATTTGATCTCAGCTAGAAAGAATAGTATGGCGAATGTGTTAAGTATATGCGATCTTGATCGAGAGAATCTATTATTGATATTTATAATAATATTAAAATTCATTACAGGTGTGTGTGTGTGTGTGTGTTTACGAGAATGCAGGGACGAGAGAAATACGAAAAAATTGGAAGCTGTACCGAGATTCTGTCGACGCGACTGCATCAAATGTGAGTAATTTTTAAACAGCATATATATATATATATGCATACTAAAAATCCGAATCGAAATTTTTCTCCTACTTTGATCTCAATATTGTCAATCTAACGTCTACTTTGTTACTTTAAACACACACATATATACACTCAGATTATTCTCTTTTAAAATTATTTTATCTATAGTTTATTGAAAATTTCTTTTTGAAATTTTTAAGTAGGCAACTGTTCATTTATTACCATTTGAATAGAACATAAAAGGATATTATAACCCACATAAATTAAATCTATCAAAATTCGTTAAATTTCATAAACGTGAGAAAATTGAAGTTGAAAGTAGGAACAAAATTTCGAATGTGCTAAATGCGAAAATTCGAAACACCTTCGAAGGTTGTCAAAAGAAGCTTGCGACATCTCAAGAATCGATTATTTCTATAAATTCGCAATATTGCGCCATTTTATTCCAATTTTGATAAGACATTACGAATTGCTCGATCATTATTTATCAAGCAATAACAAATAACACTAAAAAAAGGTATTACGTCGACAAAACTTATCGTTCAACAATTTCGAGGCAATGAAAAACAGTCAGCGAGTCAAAAAAAAAAAAATAATAATAAACAAACGCTGGCGTGACGATGGAGAGAAGCGCGCCCTTATAGGTACTGAAACTTGCTGTAGAGCTTGTAAGAACGAGCGGCTCGGAGGACTGTAGTTAGCGACTATTAATATCATCGATCGGGATCGATAGTTCTGCCTGCGAGGCGTCATAATGATATGGTGGATGGTGCGGACCTCTCTGATACTCGGCCGATACGTCACGTACACCGGTAACGATGTACAAGTGGCGTCAATAATGCTCGCAAACATCGCGCCCTGTTGTACAATCTGTTATCGTTAACTCGCTCTCTCGGAAACCCCCGTCCGCTAATGCTCGCCGCTAATGATCCGATATTAAGAAATAAAAAGATGGTGTTACAACGGCGCGATATAGCATTATTGGTGTTAAAATCCTTATCCCGCGAGAAAATATTCACGTCGTAAACGTCGCAAGTTTCTTTTTTCCTCCGCGATCGGCAGATAAATATCAAGATAAATTTATCTAATACATAATGTTTAATCTAAACTTGATGTCAATTTTATTTTTAACGTAATTTAAAGTAAGATATTCTTTTTAATAAAAAAATAAATTAATACTATTTAAAATTAATTTTATTAGATTTCAAAATCTATAGATTATTTCAAAATCTATAAACTTTGAAATAAGTTTACAACTTTTTCTTTTTTCTAAAGTAATTTTGTAAAGTAATTTTTAATAATTTCAGTACATTTGAATATGAATAGAAGTCTTTAAAATTTACTTTTAAAAAGACAAGGAGTTATAAACTTATTTCTTGTATTCCTTTGTACGTGCGTTTAAAAATTCAATTATTTTAATTTATAAATAACAAATCATCTCAAAATGTTTTGACGAATTGTTCAGCGATATCGCGGAGAAAAAAAACGCGAAAGTATATTCGATCGTCGATGTGTCGCGACTCGCTCAAATTTGTACCTAAAATCGCGCGAGTTCTCGCGTCATTAATGCGTGCCTCGATCGTTCCGCTCGATCGGCACGATCTTACCTCTCGTAAGGACCCTGTAATGCGGAATAATGGGTATCCACCCACTCGATGAAAATTACATGAGACGCTCTCGGGGCCTCTCGTTCGAGCGGCCACTTTCTCCACGCGCGCGCATATGAGGGGCACGTACCGCCGAGGCGCGAAAAACGCGGAGGAAGAATTAAGGCGCTGTGGAAAGAGGATGCGCACATATATACATGGCCGAGAATAATTGTTTAGTAGGTGCAAACACTGTAATTAAAATCTAAGAGGATATAGATTCGAGATAGCAAACAGCTTCGTTGTATCGCAAAGTCGCGCAGGTGAAACACTCGTACATCTGTTTTGTCCCGCTTTTACATTCTTTTTTGCCGCAAAGTATGTTGTCAAAACGAACATAAAACGGAACGAAAATCTAGAAATCTAGAAAAGAATTTTGCAATTTAAATTTGAAATAAACTAATACTGCTTAAGCTTATTGTTTAAATTTGATTAAATAATTTTAGATGCAAAAGATGAAAACTATATTTTCGTATTTTATGTGTGAAATACGCATATTATATCATATAATTTTTTGCATTTGCAATTCCGAAATTGATATTTTTATACTTAAAAATTTTATAAAATTTTTATATGTATTTATGTATTTTAATATATGTTTATATAAAATATATTTATTATATATTTACAAAATACATATATTTATACACATATTTCGTAAATATTAACAAACACATATTTCGTAAATTAACTATGTAAAATATTATATATATATATATATATGTATTAACTGTATATTATATTAAATATATACATATATTAAGAAATTGAATACGGAAATATAAAAATTTACATTTCATTGCACATCTTGTTGCGTCGTAACGTAAATAATAATAGGTAAAAACATGGGTTTGAAAAGAAGGAAATCACCAGGTGTGTTGTTACACGGTCTACAGCCCCACATGGCCGTCATTTAAATTAGTCAAGAGCAACCTCCTTTCGAAAATTAATTGACGTATCGATTGGGCCACAGACACATTGTACCGATGTTGGTCGTACCTACCAAGGTTTCAATACATACTATGTACCGCATGATCGAATAATGACATCGCGTTTTTTATTCAAACATGATAAAATGCATAATATTGAAAAAGCGGCAAATATATATATATATATATATATATATATATATATATATATTTTTTTTTTTTTTCCTTTCTCTGTACTTACAATTATATAAAATTAATAAAACAAATTAGAATTATCGCTTATTATAAAACAAATATTGTATTGATCGTAATAATTACTTTTATTATTATAATTAAAAAAGTGCAAATATTCTTGTACAAACAAATAGCAAACAAGAGTTGTAATTATTATATTTTATGCTTATTGATGGAAGCTAAGCTTCAAGTATCATTATAATATAAAAATATAATACAATTTGGTGAATATATAAAAACGAAGCGAATCCTACACGTATAAATTCTTGACCTGTCGATGCGACGTTTTTTTGCAACAAACGGAAAGAAACCTCCAGTTGTTCTCGTTGCGTTCTTCATACTCGTCGATCGAGGAACGGAAAAATGTCGAGGTGCGCGATTGGGACGGAGACGCGCCGGATAATATAATAACGAACAAGGTAGACACACGCGCGGATATAAAAATAAATGACCGTGGAGAGAGAGCGCGGCAACACGACGCGCCACACGCAGAGACCGCGTGCGAGACGTGTTTATAGTAATGAGCCTTGTCGTTATTTGTCCAGCGAAGGGGATTTATCGAGATACCTCGTGAGATCTTGTTGCTCGATCTTCCTCCCTCGATGTCCGCTTATTTCTTCGCCGTTCCTCTACTCGTTCTCCTCGTTCCCGCTAGGTTGTTAACCCTCCCGTGTCTGCATAGAAAAAAAAATGAAGAGTTTGGTTTTATTGGGGTGACGAAAAAGTAAGTTTATATATAAATGGAGTGTCCCGCGACATCTCCGTGCCTTAAAAATTTTAGTGACGGATTCTTTGACCGAATTGGAGAGAGTGCCAATATTTTATTAACTAAAAATGTTAAATTATTTATGATCTTTCATAGTTAATTGAGAAAATTTAAAGCGTTTTAAACGACACATGTATGCTGAATTATTAATAAAAACGAATGACATTATAATATGAAGATAAATGTAAAAATAAAGAGATTTCCACATTAACAGCTGATTATAATATTTTAATTATTCATAATTACATTTGAAAATAAAATGTAATCTTATCGCATAATAACGTTAATTGCATGCATAATTCGCGATTTAATATCTGCATAATAATTTTGCAACAAATGAGAAAGCTTAAACTGAAACATATAAATAATTTGTCACGCGACTCTTCGTATAAATTGCAATAATATTTGTGAATCTGGTCGTTTACAATGCTTTTCGCTGTTTATTGACTTTTCTCATTCGGTGGTAAAAATAAATTAATATAATTTTATAAAACGATTACTTTTAACAATTATTTATGAGAAATAAAATATTGCGGACGATATTTGCTGGAAGATACTCGCCGATTTGCGAGTATCGATTATATAAAATCGCGGGGACTTAGCAAATTTCAACGATCACGCGGTCGGCCATCAAAGATCAAGATGCGTTCACTTGATACGAGATTATAGTTGCAATGAATTTCGCATGCGATACACTTGTGTATCTTACCCCACCTCGGGAAAGAAAAACGGCAAGCACGACGTAAGAAATTATCGGCAGTTTAAAAGATTTTGCGCTCTCTTAGCCTCGATATATAGCCTGCATTTTTAAGATCCTAGCTGTTAGTTATCTCGCGAATCACTGTAATACATTCGTAACGTGTGACATTCCGACGAGCTTTTTGATGGATATGAAGTTATTAATTCGTCATTCCATATAACGCACCTTGGCATCGAAATTCATTCTTCTTTTAGATATTTTTCAACTATTTAAATATTATTATTTATAGTTAGTTAAATCGATATATGAAAGATGAAAATATTGGTAACTTTATGTAGCGGAATTTTAAGTAATTATTGTTGTTTTGAAAAGTGTCCTCTAAAATTTTATACATTTCTGAAATATAGTTTAAAATTTTTTTAGATTTTTTTAAATCATCTCTTGTTTATATATATATCTTGAAGATTATCTTTTACTTTTATTTAAAATATATTTAAAATATACGTGACAGACAATCTTAAAGATATGAAAAAAAAGAAATAATTATATGCTTTGCAATAACTATCAGCAAAAATAAATAATGTTATGCAAAAATGAAAGAATACAGTGCACACACATAGGTAGGTTTGTTACATAAGATTGCATATATCTTACTTTATTCGAAATAATTGGGATTGGATTATAATTTATTTTTGTGTAACACATACTAAATTTGAAATAAAGCAAATGAAAAATCGATGTCAAACGTTTTGTCTATCGCGCGCGCTAACGCTCTTTGACAGTTCTTCGACTGGCAGCTCGCTATCGTGGCTTACAACCGCAAAGTTTCAATAAGGAGGCGAACCGGCATAGGTCGCCGTACATGCACGGGATATCGCGCCTTATTCGCGAATAAGGTGCACGTCAACGTGACTAAAGAGGCCTCGTTACCATAATCGTCCAGGCTCGAGGCGTATTCTTAAATCTGGCAAGCCAACACCTAAACACGGTCATCATCGCTTCGCGGTATAATAAGATCACATCGCACTGGACCCAAACGGGCCTCCCCTCATGACCCTTGTGGCCCATGATACGCGTCAGGTCGGAATGATTTTTCTCGCGAGCATCTTTTTTTCCAAAAACCATGTACTATAAAACGGGATATTATTAGCGAATTTTTCTGCGTGCAAATATAACAATTTATTGGAAACTAATTAATTTATTTTAATTACATACTTAAATATTTTTTTGACTTTGCATTTTGGTGGAAGACAAATTTAATTCTTAATGTGATAATAATATTAAATTTGTACATTTGGAATAAATTCTTAATATTTTATATTTTAATATATTAATTTTTTCATTTTTATAAAAAAAATATGTGCGCAAATTTTAACTAAATTAAAACATAATTGAACATATAAAAACTTATAATAATACGTATGGTACATAACAATCAATATAATTTTTGAGAATAAATAAAATTAAGTATTTACATACAAAAAAAAAAAAAAATTTTCGGTGTCCAAAATTACAATCTGAAAAATTGTCACGCTTGGAAATATTATCTAATATATTTATGCGGTCTAATTGTAGAAACTTAAAGTTTATGTACGAGTTTGATCGTATTCCTGAAATTTGACTTTTCGATCATGTATAGAGAAGATGTAGTCAGAACTGAATCGGCCTGATGTTATTTAAGAGCGATGAGATGGACGAGCGAGATGATTACCAGCGGTTTAAAGATGATCCGCCGATCGAGAGACGCCTACTCGGATACCTGCAGTTTGCTGCGCGCTTATTAAGATTATCCCTCCGTCGAATCACTGTAATACGCTCGTAATGTGTGACAATTCGGAGATGATTTGCATCTCTGGATACGGAAGACATAAAGCCATCAAGCGGCTCGCAATCTCGTAGCTCCATCGTTCTATTAAGCGTCTTTGTAAAAACTGTAAGATGCACGTGTGCTGCACGTATCAAATTACTTGCGGGTACTCCTTTTTTCCTTTCGCTCGCGCACGAGTTCCTTTTTTTAATTTCATACATGCGTCCACACTCGTGGAGGGAAAAAATTGATTCGCGAACGGGTAGACGGAAGACCCAAGGGGCACACTATTGGCTTCGCGAAAACGATGGGGCTCGTATAATAATGATGAGACACGAAACGCCCGGAGTTACGTGCGTAATTGTAAATTACCCGTTCTCTCGGAATAAATAATTCGTTCCGTCAAAATAACGCTTTTCTCTCTCTTTCTCTCTATCCTTCTTTTCCGCAAAAATAATAATATTTTTCAACGGAAGGAAAAAAAGAAAAGAGGGAAATATAATAATTTGAAATGTGCAGTGATTTATTTAATTCTCGCTTGTTTTTATATTACTGTAATATATATAAAAATCTTAAAATTTTAGAATGTAACAAGTATCTCTCCTCTTCTACTTATTAACAATTTTTATCTATTAAAGAGGCAGTCTTGGTTTAATTATAACGTCATATCTCAAAATTTAACCGTCGGAATTGCATTGTCCCGCAGAGAATGAATGTATTTTCGCAAATAAGATATGTTCTATTAAATCCCGTGCAAAAACCGTCAGCCAGGCAGGTGGTGTCGTGGGATTTCTCACGAATTGTCGAGACATAACTGGTCATCGTATTGGCCGGAGGAGGCGTTCGAAGTTGCAGGTACGCGCAGACGCGTTAATGGCAGCAAGAGAGGAAGAGAGAGAGAAAGAGAAATCTCGATGTCATTTCTTGTTTGCGATGTGTTGTTGCCGGCGTGAGATATATCGGGCCTAATGACAGGCCGCTTCACGCCGCCATACGGTATCCCCACGCCCCACACTCCGTTTTTTTTTTTTTTATTTCCCATCCGCAAAATTTTCCCTTCCGTTGCGCGCCATCCGAGTTTCGAACTCATTACACTTTGCCTTTGAAGGAAAGCCAATGTATATATAATTGTTTTAATCATCGAATATTATTTCACGTAATAATTTATGTTTTACGATGATCGTATACACAAACCGTAATTTATTCAACAATCTGAAGAAATTTTCTCGCGTGATTAATTTATTTTTGCAATAATATAATCCTAATCCTATTGAGAAATTTGATATAAATACAGAGAGCGGAAAAAATTTTAATCTAGGAAAGAACTACTTGTATAACAAGGTAACGTACAGTACTTATGGCGACAATGAACATAAATTAAGAGTAGTTTCTGTTCGCCGTCGACGCACCTCCGGCGTACTAAACAGCGCTCGTTTATATTCCCTGTCGCGCTGCTCTTCGAAGAGTCAACGCTAAATGGATGTTCTTGTAATGAAGGAGGATCGATTGGATTGTGTTCAGGGGCGGACTGAGGCGTTTGACGCCTCGAACAAAATATATAATGTCACGCGCACAAAGAATGATATCTATGAATATAAATATATACATAGAGATTAATAAATAAATTCAAATTTAACGGGAATGGCGACATATTTAAATCAAAAGACGTCTGCAAGAGAAAATTTTTTTCAACGAGAAATAAGCAAACAAAATTATTTTAGCTTCAAATATTTACATATAATATGATATATGAAAATATACATATATAGTATACACGCTGAACATGTTGAAAGTCAAACAGTTTTTTAAATCTATTAAAAAATTATACGCACACAATAGATTACATATACGTCAATGAACATTTAGACGAGCACGCCGTAATAACGGCAGCGCGGCGTATCAGCAGCAAGGGAAAAAAATGCGCCCTTTAATGGAAGTGGAAGAGTGGTATGAATGTTAAACTGGCAAAGTATCACGTCGGTGGAGGTAAGTGGCAAAGGGGTGGAGGGGACAAGGCGAGGAGAACGAGCGAGGGGCGCGTCTCGGGCCTTCGGGGCCCGTCATAAACAATAGCGGAGGAGTAATTGATTCTCTAATAACTTAACGCGCGCCAGCCAGCACGAGTCGGCCACTAACAGCCTTAGGTAGGCATAATGTATTATGGCCGGGCAACGGCTCTCGGCTGCCAAGCCGAGAGAAGGCTCCGACGAGGAGCATCACGGGGTCTGTTGCGGGTGTGGGGCCTCGGAGATTTAATGCCGCGCGCCGATAATAAAGCAGCCAGCCCTCGGAAAATGCCATCGTGCTTGCGCGCGAGGAAACCTCCTCCGCCCGAGATACACGAGATGCTCGATCCCGTTTTTACGAGCGACGACGTCGCGATGCGTTTCGATCGCGTTGATCTCTCAGTTTTTTCGCATTTCTGAATTCAACATAAAAAAACCTGCATGCAGAAATTAAATAAAGATCTAATTTTTATTTTCAATGAAATAGATAAAAAAATTGATGAATTTGATATAGAGAAAAGATAACAAAATTTAATTAAAAAATAGGATTATACCTAATTTCTTAGTAATTAATTACTGTGCTTTATTAGAGTTAATATGAAGATAATTTGGCTTGCTTGGTTCATTATTCTCAGAAATATACTACAACTATAACTTTTGCATTTGCTGCTCGTTTATATTGTTAATATAATATGCTAAGTAAATTTGTATGGAGAATTCTTCAAGTTTAAAAGTATCTTTTCTCCGTAACTTTGTTCGTATTATTTACTCTAACGACACAATAGCAAAGTATCTTTTTGATTTTATATTTTTCTACATATTTGTCGGTTTTTCTAAATCTGTTTCATTTTTGTTTTTATATTTTTTACTTTGATTTTCAGTATCATGTTTCTACAGATTAGATTTTAGGAATTTTTTTGGTTTATTTTTAGAAACATTTGCTAAAAAAAAAAGTTTGAAACGGTATTATCAAAACTGTGATACAATCTGCTATAGAACAGTTTGTAGTAAATTTTATTTTTGAGTGTAAGTTTCGATTTTCAGCTAAAATTCAAGAATAAAATATCGGTTCTGACATTTTTTTTCTATACGTAAAATCACTACAGATGATATTGTTAATTAAATTACTATATATATTAAAAATTACACACTAATAAACTCTGACGTAAACAGATAAAAATTTTAACGCGAAATCAACTTTTCTCTGCGTTACGATATTCCTTCATTGCTCATAGATCTTGTCAATAAAATCGATTCTCTCTAATCCCTCTCTAATCTGACATCTCTAAGCGAATGCTATCCTCAAGCCGCACCGCGACATGATTGCACGTCGTTGCAGCTCCGCTTTGGATACGAAAACCGCGGCTGCGATGGGTGGTCGATCGCGCATGAATGTTTCATGGCTCCTAACTATCCACGAAAGATGATCGATGGCCGGTTAGTACTCCACTCTCGCCGACCCTCGCGAGCGCATCCGCTACGAGTCGAACCCAACACACGAGAGCGCGTGCGGGTGTGCCTGCAACCAACAGGCGTAGTTCATAAATACGCGGCCATTTGGCAGTAAATCTTGGTAGCCACCGAAGAGATCAGTGGTCTCTCTTTCTTTTTCTCTCTCTCTCTCTCTCTCTCTCTCTCTCTCTCTCTCTCTCTCTTGTTCTCGTCGATTCTCCGCGGCGTTCCTCGTTGTTAATTACCGTGTTTTAACACCTAGACCCCACACTACCTTTTCGCCCCGAGCTCTTCGTATCTTTCTCCCCTCTGCTCCCGGTTATTCTCCCCCCGCGATTTCCTTTACCAAGGCTGTCTATAGCTAAGGACCTCATTCAATGTACGGATTTATACGACCTCGAACTCCTGGACTTTCCAACATGGAATTTTATATGGAATTTTGCATTACGTTTAATTTGATGTTGGATAAAATGCGGAATGCATTACACAACTATTTTATTCTATTTTAAACGACTTTTATTGCTATTTGATAAATATATTTAGTATCTTTGACAGAATATACATATGTTTCCAGAAATTCATTAGTATAATTAAAAATATATTAATGGTCCACATTATATTTATTGAGGTAAATGTAGAGAAAACTTTTTTTTTTTAGCTGAGAATTATTTTCATGTACTAATTTATTTTATATCGATTATATAATATATCACGAATAAAAGATTGTTATATGAGAGATAAAAACGGATCGGAATGGAAAGTGGGAGGGAAACAGAGATTCACTTAATTATTCGCAGAATAGTAATTAAACTTAGTCGTAACTCGCGTCTGACGTTTTCGGTAATCGATATTCTCTCTCGTTAAAAGTATCCAACCTTTTCTACTCGATATTAACGATCATTTCTTGTTTCGCTACGTACAATAAGTATATCCATTGAATTATGCATGACTATCTGCCCGAGTTAATGTCTTTTTTTAATTCTCTCTTTATTACATTATATCTGATCTATTTGTAGAATTTCAATATCTTGTTTTCTCTAACCGATAAAATAAAGAGAGAGAGGAAGATATACTTGCATAAATATATTTTTATTCGCGTTTATTAGCGACTCTTTGTAACTAAATGTTTTACTTATACGTATATTAATTATACTGATCTTCGTATCGATCCATTGCAAAAAGCGATTGCATTCAATATACGATAGTTTGAATTAAAAATTTTTTTTTTTTTTTCAAAAGAAGGACGCAATCTCACTGGACTATCGTTAACTATAAATTTTTGGCAAATATTACTGTAAGTCCACTATCATGAAAAATCTTCAGATTTTACGACGATTGGATCAAAATATTCATCGATCAATTTTGTTAGTTGTAAAACAAACTGCCGGCCGATTGTTTGCTCGCAGTTGCCTTACAGCCGATAGTCGATGTATTTTGTTTTCCAACGAGAGTGCGGAAAATAAAATAACGTGCCATGTTTTTACAATCTGAACACATGTGGAAATATATTTCAGGAGTAATCTCTCGTTCCCTCCCCCCCCCTCCCCCCACCTCAATAATTTTTTTCCTACATCAATAGGAAAAAAAGATTACAACAATAGCAAAGAAGATAATTTTACTTTGTCTAAGTCTTCCATGTTATATCGAATTTAAGAATATGTGATTATCTTCTTCAAAAATTGTATATTTATTCAATCTTTCTTAACAAATAAAGGACATTTAAGAGCACCCATTTTTCTGCCCCAACATTATGAAATATGAATCTGGTCGGCTTGGAAAAATGTATATTATTAAAATATTGTAGCATATTATTAGAATATTACAAAGTGTTATATAAAATATTATAAAATGCGCTTAAATAGTATTTATAAATGATAATATTTAAAAATCGCGATATCTCTTGCAATATTAATTTGAGCGTAAAAATGATAAAAGTTTCTTTTATATCTCGTAAAGTGTTATCTAGAATTCTAAAGCCGGAAATGCGAAAAAATATCTTTATACAACAAATGAAAAATTGTAATTTTTCTATATGCGTTATAATTATACGATGATAAAAGAAGGTATGGAAAAGCATCAGCTGATATATTGAACAACGATATGCGTTAATTAAAAATTATAAATTAATTATCAATTATATTATTTTTAAAATAGTCATATCTCTCGTCCTTTTCTAAGATAAATTAATACAATTAGAGAAATACATGTGATCAAATCATTAAATAAATTTTACGATACGATATAATGTAGGAGACGTTGCAGTAGACGTTGCGGTAGACATCCATCAGTTTCATGTATATCTCGATAATGGGAACTCTGTCGGACTACGTCGATCCGTGCCGCGAATTTTTGCGAATACTCGTGAAATTTATGGCGCGGAATATTTTAGTTCGCGCAATACAATCCTCGACAGGGTTCCGAATATATTAGAAGTTGTACGCGGAGGTCGGGAGGGGATGCGTGTTGGCGGGTGTAGTACGTGTTCGCCATGCTATCACCGCTCGACAGATAATAACCTAGTGTCTCGTATCTCTCTAATTACAAACGAAGGGCGTAGTGGCTGTAGGGAGACCGACCTCCCTTTTCGGCGATCCCGCCTCGCGCCGGATAAGAGATAAGCATCGATGAAGGTGCGAGATGCTAAGTCCGTCGGCCACTTTAGTCGATCTCGTGCCTCCAATTTGCATTTACAGTACAAAGTATCCGTTTATAATTTACACTCTTGCCAAGAAAATGGAGATACTCAGAAAATCAATATATATTAGGAATTCTTGAAGCAAAAAAGAAATTAAAGTCTCTTTATACAAGAAAATATTGCGTAGTAAGAAAGCAAAAATAGAGGAAATCTTTTTTTACACAATATGATATGGATAAAATATAATTGCAAATTAAATCATTAGATACAAATATAATTTAATTCTTTTCTTATGATAATTATAAATCTAAAAAAAATTATTATGTATATAAACTTAATATTAAAGTAAGTAATAAGCATATTTTACGAAATAATTTAATCATAGGTTTACTGTCATTGATGAACATAGCGTTAAATCAGATAAAAATAAAAATCTATACAATGATAAATCATTATGTAAGAAACGTGGTACAACTGTACTACTACACATTAAGCGATATATGTGAAACTTGGAGTCACAATTTGCCTCGAAGATTTAATAAGTCGCGGTCCAAAACGGATCTCGCCCGATCTATCGATCGTGTCGCGCACCTTCGTCAACACCGTATATTTCGAGAAGCCCCGTGAATTTCCACTCGTATCTCGGCATAATATCTTTCTTTCTCTTTCTCTTCTTCGTCTTCGCCTCCGCAATTCGCGAGGAAGTACGAAGGAGAGAGAAACAGAAAAGAAACACGCGCTACACACCCTATAAATACGAGCGAGTAATTGATTCAGTAATAACTAACTCAAGCGAGTCCTTCCTCCTCCATCGTCGACCTTTCTCACCCTCTTCCATCTTCGCGCATAAATATGTATGCAGGCAATAATATAAGCAGGCGCGCGTTTGAGAAGAGACGCCTTCCAGGACCTTCGAGGTGCACTATACGTCACATTCTTTTTTTCACGCGTCACGACGCCGGCGCTGTACATTTCTCACTTTATTTATTTAATCTATTATCCATTTTTTCTTTACGTACTCTCTTAAACTGAATCGTCTGAAATGGTCGAAAAGATCGATGAATATTTCACTTCAGTGATAACACTCATACTTTGCCTCTTCATCCTATATTTCATATTTTTCTAACTTCAATCCTGTCGTCTTATCATCGCATATTTTCCTCTTGATCGAAGAATGCGACAATTAAATCAGTCCACAATTTTTATGTGAAATCTATATAGAATTCATTCTCTTCTTCCTCAGCTAAGCTTCAACTTACTAGGATCTTAAGAATTAATTTTACGAAATCGTTCAATATGTGAATACGTCCTGCGAAATATCCGGATTAAGTATCTCGCGATAAGCGATCGGATTGGGACGCTAAATAGCAATTTAGTCCGGATGAGGGTTAAACGCGCGCGACCCAGATCTATCGCGAAATACCTGTCGCGTATCTACGAACATCGCGAGAACGTGTCACGTTGTTAACGCGTGCACGGAAGTTTTCCGTAACCGATACCTGGCTCCGGTTCTCCGGTTACCGGAGCGGAGCGCACTTGGTACCGCGAACGCACGGTACCGTGAACGTCGTCCGGTCGTCCCGCTCCTCGAACATGCAATTTCGCCGCGGACCGATCCTTCTCTTCTGCCGTGTCTGTCCGCGATCCACTGCCCGATGATCTCTCGAGCTCGAGAATTTCTCTCTCGAGCTTGTCCTTTGATCGCAAATCACGATCGAGTACACAGATTGTTGCAGAAATTTTCATTTGCAGGATGATTTGATTAATAACTTCTCTGATAGTGATTGAAATTTATTACTTTTATATGATTTTTATTAGTGAAATACTTAAGAAGAAAGAGAAACAATTTCTTTTTTCAAAAAAGCAGACAAGTTAATATCTTTCTTTGAAAGCTGATTGTTAATTAATTAAACACACATAATTTCAAAGAGAATAATAATAAGACATCGATGTGTACGTCGCATAAAAAGTTATAATTGTTTTATAGATTATATAACGTTAAATATAATCTCTCGTGCATGTTCTTGAGTAGAAATTTCATTCATTTAAATTTTTATTTCGATTTATTCTCTCGTAAATTGAATAATTTGACAACCGTTTACGTACCTAGCAATAATAACAACAAACAAAAATATAATTAATAAGTGTTGGGAAGAGCCGTATTGCCTAATTGTTAATTTATACGCGTAATGCTTTGCAAATGAGAAAAACACATCGCGAACAATTCTATTGCGCTGGATTAATGGCTCTCAACGGGATGACCGGCAATAACAGCGCGGGTCGACAGGAGCAAAAGGAGGAACACACCTCCTTCTCGCGCCCCGAGTAAGTAGGTAGCCGGCTATTTATGACTATTGCGTCCTGCCCACCTCGTTTCATTACCGATGCATTGCCGGATGCCAACGGCGGCGTGCTGGTCCCCAAAGTCACGCGACCATAATGCGCCGACTCGTAAATGCGCGCCGCGACGCCACCCGGGAAATTGGATTTTAGATTACGATTTGCTCTGCGGCAAGAATTTCTCCAGTCTCTCGCATGGCTCGATTACTCGATTTTACGCAGAATATATAAAGATCGAGAGATTTGAATGTATAAGATATTAATAGGGCAATTGGCACTTAAAAATAAATTAATGCATCAAAAAACACGAAGTTATCACTTAAGTGTCCATTAAATTGCAGAATATATTTCAAACATTATAATTATATCATATAAGTGTCTATTAAATTGAGAAGTGCGTTTATATGAGAGAGGAATTTAATATATGTATAATAGAAATATGAATGTATGATATTAATTCATAAAAAATAAAAAAAATAAACTGATTTTTACAAGAAAGTTTCTTATATGTACATTTATAATTTAACATATTTAGCATCGCTATGAAAAAAAAAAATTATTTTGTCTCGAAATAAATCTATACAATTGAATATTATTACTGCGTCTGCGTTCTCATTTAAACATTGTAATTAGAAAACTCGGGGTTGTTTTATTCTGATTGCTATGTTTCGATGCGAGAGACATGGAAACATATAGGTTGTATAAGGTGCGTAAGAGATATATACTCTTTCGTGTTTAGATCGTGGAAGAAGGTGTCTAACGGGGGGAAGTTGGACAGCGTAATGGGAAATTCGCGGCACGTGATCGACGCGAGAAGCACGTGTCGGCGGCCCATGATGGGCGATTTGGGTTTTAGATACCATCGATACTCGGCTGAATGGAAGAGTACCGTCGAAGGAGGGAAGCCACGTGGTACGGGCACCGACACGCGCTCAATCCGCTCGTCTTAATGACCCCCTCATTATTATGTCTCGACAAATTAGTCTTGTTATTCCCTAGTGCACCGAGTGCACGATTCTCTCTCGCAAGACTATCCTTCAATCTCTCGCGCGTTGTTCTCGCGCGTCAACATTAATATTATCTCGAATCGAGAGAAGAAGTAATAATGAAGAATAATCTTTGAAAACTGTAAACTCTCTCGCGAATTTTCGTGTAATTTTTTTTTTAATGCAACCAGAAATATTAAATATAAGAGTTCAAGAAGCGTTTCACACACGTATATAATCTTTAAATAATTTATTATATTATTATTAAATACTTTATTTATATATAACATTTAAATACTTTATTTATATCTTGCACGTGTTCTACTATAAGAATAATTCTAGTTATTGTTTTGCTATTGTTATTTATATTTTATCAATTCAAATTCTCATCTTGACTTACCTTAAGAAGAAGGAAAAGCCGAGAATTATAATATGTAGTTGCTGGAACAAGATGGCTAATCGAGGAGGATTATGGGTGGCGAGAAGGTTACCTTTTTTATACGAGACATTTTCTCGGTACCGTGATCTCATTACACACGCGACACCCTCATGTATTTATCATCCTTTTACAACCTCCAGCGTGGAATGATCTATGGGAATAGAATGCATACGGATTGTCCGTACATGCACGTGGATCAACACGTGGCTAGAGGCGACGGGCCGATAATAGGTTTGGAGAAAGCCTGTCGATCATAATCGTTGATGCGCGACAGACTGATAAACAACGTCTGCTCGCTAATCTGTTGTATGATTTTCTATCTGTGATGAGGAAAAGGAAAGGGAGAGAAAGAAAGAGACATGTACTGAGATAAATATTGCATGTGCTTTTATTTAAAGATAACAAACGATATGATCGTGTATAATGACTCGTGAAAATAGTAATGAATTAAATTTTTCAGTATATCATCATCACTCGAATACAACTAAGGGTGTTTTCACGCGTAAAAAATGATAGAATCTTTTACTTAATTATTGTATCATTATGGCGCGTCAATTTTATAAAGTCAAAGAGTAATTTTGAAATTATCGTCGCGCCTAAAATCAATGAAATTACACACTATTTTCATTACAATCAAAGCTCGAGGGAAACTATTAGAGTCTGGGAAAAGACACTGGTCCATCTTACTCTTTTCGAGGCGCGAGGAGTTTAATGAGAAGGAATTATGTCGTAATTCGCGAAAAGTGCACTTCGCGCGCAAAAAGGGCGACTGGTCTTCATCCCACGCGGACATAATTGAGTCCTCCTCCGTCCCGTGGACCAGCTCTACGCGCTCCTTTCCCCGAGTCGACGAGTATACGGAGAAAAAGGAGATTTGTCTCTCTGCGCGAGCACTCCGATGGATTCGCGGATGCGTCCACGGGAGGACGAGCCGGTTAGCAAGAGGGGGTGGCAGAAAGAAGGACAGAGGCGGGTAAAGGGGCTCTCACGTTACCAACGCTGCGGCCGGGTGTCGGATTACCTGCGACCTCATCTTCGTCGGTGCCTCCGCGAGTTTGCCACCATCGATATCGTCCGTCCGTCCGTCCGTGTGTCCTCGCGTCTACCGTCCGACGCTCCCGACACCCATTTTTGACATCCCCCGCTTTTTTGCCCAAAGTGCGGATCTCTGTGTGAGAACTTAATGAAACTTAAGCTTCGGGAGTCTAACTCTTTTTCAGGTGGCTCGCGAAATAATCTCATTCGCGGATGAAAAATTATTATGTAGTTATAAGCTGCGGAAAATTATTATCTCTCTTCAATTCTCATATATAAATGAATATTATTCGAAATAAAAACAACGTGAGCGTAGAATTTCTGACAATTTTAGGATTTGTTTTGGCCGTAACATTACAAAAAAGTATGTTAACGAGAATATGTGGAATTAACAATACGAAGTATGCATCCGTCTATCTTTATCGCATGCGTATCTTATGAGTTCAAATAACGATTATGTATTATGTTATAGTCGATTTTCAGCAAAACGCTTATCGCGTAATTAATTGTCTACGACGTGCGTACGCGCGTACGCGTTTATTATGCGAATGAAAATCATCGCTACGCATCTAGGTTACCCCTGTGGTTGTTTACGGAAGGAAGATGTATGTATATTTAGGGGCGACGATACGCGTATTGTCGGAAAGGGTGGGTGTTTCCCGTTATGGACACCCCTCGATGTCAGTATCGATTATACACCCTCCGACGTACCGCGGGGGTACGAGAAGCGCGCGCGGTGAAGCGCTGAAGAGAGGGACCGTTTTAATTATCTACTGAAGTAATTATATATATAAAAGGGCTGCGCACGTGTATGTGTGCGCGCGCGCGTACGAATCGATAAGTCAAGGGTAGGAACATCGCGAAGCCGAAAATTTCCGAGAACGAAGATACTTGTTAGGTTGCCGTAGATCATTCGTGAGACAGACGAGGAATCGATGATGCGAGAAAGATATCTAAAGGTGGATAATAGTCTACGACACTTAGCGAACGAACAGCGAATACGAGCATTCGTAATTCTTATTAATCAGCAGATATTCGCGCACGAATTGTCTTTGATGTACCGCCTCATTAAGGAATCGAGCCGAGTCTATTCGCATTCGCTTTGGCGCATATCTGTCAAATAATAACAATGAATGTTCGTATTCGCTGTTCATTCGCTGCTCGTTCGTTGTGTGTACCCAGTTTAATACGCGATATTTAGAAGCGAATGGTACTTGTATGTAAAGATGTATTTTTAGATATCTGATACAAATATAACTAAAGATCTATCCAAGATTTTTGTTTTCGGACGTTCGACATTTGTTTCGCTATCACTCTTGGACTTTTCTCTTCAGCTTTTATGATCCTTTCTTTTTCTATATACTTGTATATACAATATTCATCAGAGACAAGTTTTAACGGTTAAACTATTCACATTGTGTGATTGAAACGGAAAATTATGAGAGCGTAAGAATTAGAAAAATCCATTATTTAATAAAATTCACGTTAGATATAAAGAGTCTCTAATTTAATCAGTATCTAATTAATAAAATGTCATTAATCTTAAGTTGAGCTGTTCAATTATTCCGTGACTCTGAAGATAAAGATTTCGAAAAACTGAGAAAAGGATACGGATATTCAAAAATTCTCTTTTATATTGCTGAAAAAAATTCAGTTACGTGAAAAGCGAGACGAACACTTTTCGAACGGGGAATCCCATCTGTCGTCGCGCAAATTTCAAAAGTCACGCACTTTTCGGGAATGATATAATCCCACCAACATGCGACAGAGAAGCGAAGAGACAGATCGCAGGAAGAATACGGCAGGGGAGGAGTGGAAAAAGTGAGTGAGACAGAGGGAGGGAAAGGGTGGGAGAGAAAGAGAGAGGCACGGGGTAATTTAACACCGGAAGCGTCTTGAGCGTGACGCCACCCTGAAGGTGCAGGATACGCGGCATGGATAGGTAGACAGAAGGTGGGGCGAAGAAGGTGGAGACGACGGCGATGGTGCAGCCAGCCGGTGGGAGTCGGTCGGTACTCGAGGCCGCCATGCAAGGCGAGCTTCCTTCGTATTTCTCTTCTATATCTCTCCTCTCCCCCTTTCCCCCCTTCGTCGTTCCGCACAAATTTTCCCTCTCCCTCATCCTGTCTTTCGCTTGATATCTCTCTTTTTTTTTTTCCTCTTTTAATTAGAACAAGGTGATTTATTTCTCTTATTCTCTATATTCAGTATTTTTTTCGCCTAGTTTTAGATAATTTTTTTGACACATTTTTATTTAATTCTTGGACATTAGGAATTCGCATTTTAGAAATAATCTCTTTTTTAATTTGTAAAGAAAGATCTTCTTGATAAGAAAAAAATGTAAGAAGAAGAGATACTTTGGTGTTTCAATATTCATCAATTTTCTTGATTTCACGATTTATCTATTCTAAAAATTTAATAAATATCTTAATCTAAATTCTTAGCCTAAGATGCTTGTTAGACTGAATAAAATAAATATAACTGCAACTTTGAAAATAATCGTATGAAACAAATCTAATAAAATTTCTTTAACATATTAAAGTACACATCGAAAAATTGTCTCGTACTTATTTTCTCTTATCTAATTCGTCACACATACGAAAAGAACCACAGTAAATTGGCAGCGTTCAGTAACTTTATTTTAAAATACAAGAACGTAAATTATCCGATTTGTTTATATAACGATAGTCGTTGTCATAATCGATATTATTGTTCGCATTAGCTTGACAGTCATCGGATCAACAATCAACACAAATCTTTCGTCCTTTTTTTTTAATCAGTCCCCTTCGACATCCATCCTCCTTCATTTTAGATCACCGCATCGAAACACTTTTCTCTATCCTCTCCTCGTCCTTTTGCACCGGTGTGTGGCCGCCGGTCTTATAAAGTACACGCTCCCATATATATAAGTACGCATACTACCTACGTCCAGGGAGATTGAATTACCACCGCGAGCCCCTATGTGTGGCAACTCTCTTACTTAACCTACCGTCTGTCGGGAACTGTATCGACACATTTTTCCTCCGCATAGGGTGTCCCGCAAACGGGCCGGCCTTCTTTAAACCGGGCACGCAGCTTGTCGCGCGCGAATGCACGATCGTCTTATGAAAAACTAGATCTACAGACATTACGCTCAATCAGGCTAACGTATGAAATCAGATGTCCGTAACTCTGCGTACTGCGCTTTTATAGATGACCCAATGTTTCTTTTATTTTAAAATTTATTAACGTTTATCCTATTATGTACATTTATTAAAAAAGAATTTTTTTTTTTTTAAATTAATAGTTTTAAGAAAATAAATGATCGCGATATTAGAATTCTGTTATTCTTCAAATTCATTTCGATACATATGTATTGATAAATTTTTTGCATTTTTTAAGAATTTAAAAAAGCAATTTCTGTATTTATTTTTAAATGTCTGGATACTCAACAAAAAATATACAATGGCTTTTATTAATTTCGGAAGGATTTTATATTCAATGATTTTGTATGTGTATCCCAGTCCATGAAATTACGTGTTTGACAAAAAAAAAAAAAAATTCGATCATCGAGTTTCGCGACGCATTCGCGCGAGAAGATCCCTGGCTCATCGCGTGCAGGCGACACACAAGTGCGATGGGTTAAGGTGTCCTGAACGGAACGGAAAGCAAGGTATATTTTTTCATATACCATGGGGGGGCCACGCAGAGGGGATAGAGAGGGAGGCCCGCCCACATCGCAGCGCGAGGGGGGCTCCTCTTCCCTTTCCTCGATCACCGAAATCTCCGATCTGTTAGACTCGATAAGAGACCGCCGACCGGATATTTATTATTTGTAATTTACATGACGAGGTACGCCTCGTTAAGTCGCTAAGTCGCAGGGACTTAGAGCGTGCAACGAATTTCATGCGTGTACGCACACGCATGGCAGGATCGCTCGATGTAACATTTAAGTAATTTTCGTTTCGACTAACGTTAATCGATATGATTTCAGATTTGCCCATTTTATAACATTTTATAATTCTGATTAATTTCTAAGGAAAATTTTTATTAAATATGTATTGTGTATATGGAAAAAATATGTAATAAACTTATATTTTATTTTATTTATAAGAAAAATAAAATTTTTTTTATTTATTAAATATAACAATATTTTTCATTTATTAAAAATACAATTCTGATAAGAATAGAATAAGTCTAAAATAAATATAAAGTTTAATTAAGCTATGTCACGATATATTAGCATGCTTTCAATTTACAAGATATAAAATGCTACAATCAGGAAAACGAATCTTGCAAAAAGTCGTTGTATATTTTTTATAGCCGAATATTCAAACGTTAAAAAATAAATATAGAAATTTTTTTTTAATTAATAATGCACAAAATTTATCAATATATACGTATCGCAATACATATGTATGACATATAAAATAATAAACAAATTTCTGTTTGACAGTTTATCGTGAATTATAAATCGTTCAAAAAGTAAACTTTATCATGCAAATATATTTAGTATAATAGAGTTATATCTATAAAGTCAGCAGAATCTCAATTTACAATAAAGAGAAAGAGATTGCTTTTGTGGTATTATCATTGTGGCGGGGGGGAAGCTTGTCCATTGATGCTAATAGATTTCCCCGAGGGTGTGAGAAAATCCGGGGGAGCTGCATCCGAGCAGGCGCTGGCGCAGAGAGAAAGGATAACAAAAAAAAAAAGTCCAAATGAGATAGAGGAGAGAGGAACAAAACGAGATAGAGCGAGAGACAGAGACGCGCTGTCTGGCCACTCTATAATTTGTCGGGCTGAGTTACCGCCCTTGTCTTTGCTTAACGCTGGGCGTTTGTTCGGTTCTCTCTCCAGTGATGCTATCGGTGCATACCTCGCTAGACAGGTGGCCCACCCCGTGACACCCACACACATACGCATACACACTTGACGCGATGCGCCAAGCGATGCATCAGTGTGCATCGCCAGAATTCGGCGCTCTTTATTCCGCATGCGCAACGAACGGCGAGTGATGCGTAAAGGCAGATAAAACTGACTTCTTCCATTCGTCCTGCTGTCCATGTATATATTACATAATGCGAGAATTAAATGTCACGTAAGCGCGCCGATCACTGCCTGATGACGTTTAAAAATAACTTTGCTTGTTGTCTAAACATCATTAGACGTCACAGATTGTAATATTTTAATGGCTTTCACAATCAATCATGGCTAAAATAAAATTCACATTTTTTTTTTACTCGAATAAAACATTAAGCACCATAAATTAGGCATTTATGGTATTTCGCTCTTCGTGTACAACCCACACGCTTGTAAAAAGAGAATCGGCAATTATGAAATATAAAAAATGTTCATATATTATATTAAGAAGAAACATGTTACGTATAACGTTAGTGATTTTAAGACAAATTTATTCTGTCCTTCTCGAAAGACAATAATAACGGCCTGCCGTTACTTCTTCTGAGGAATCTTTTATTAAGTTACGGAGGAACTGCTCGCGAGAGAGTTTCCATTTCAAGTTAGCGCGATACCTGTCGCGTCTGAGTTCGATCGCCAGGCGATAGAGCCAAGATCGAGGGATCCAGCACGGTAGTTCGCACCCGTGGAAGCCGTCTGTGTGGTCTGCATGGGTTCCTACCATCCGTTTCGAGCCCCCTGCCTCCCCCTCTTCCCCCGCCCTGCCCTCCTCTCTCCTCTCTTCCGAGTGCTTCGCCAACGATGACGTTAGTAATACGATATCTGCCCCGTCCGCCGCCCCCGCAGACGGCTTCCATACGGATGTTCCAAAGGGAATAGGACCGAGGACGTGGCGTACTATTATCCGTTTATGGAACCGCGGTGACGCCCAATGCCGATAACGGTAATCAGTTTTGCCGTACGCGCGACGAATCGGCGATGATTCGATGCACATCCGCGACTGTATAAGAGCAATATACGGTTGTGTCTCTCCGACAACGGAGAGAGAGTTGACGTTAACCCAGGTTGACCCTATACTCGGAAAATGAAACTAAGGGAACAAACCTTTTAAAATTATATTGCCATGCAATTTATAAAGCAAGTTTTTCTTTTTACTGTTGCTCTCCATTGTGAAATATATTAAACTAAATTTTGTTGGAAAGTAGCGCTTGCGAAAATAACGAGATAACTTGTGATAATTTAATGATAACGTCTTTTCTATTTTTTATTTTGTTCAAAAATTTTAATTTGTGAAATACATCATTGTTCATACGGAGAATGATCGACGTAAATTGCTTTCAACAAGCTGTTTTCTTATGAAACTTATGAGAGATGTCGAAAAAATTAATTTTTCTTTATTTCAGTAATTTTTCTTTATTTCGGTTTCGTCGAGTCTTTATCTTTTATGGGAAAAATGCGGGTATCGTTGCCAGACTATATAAGGAGGTACAAGAGAGTGATTCTCTCATTTATTTTTTTTTTTTTATACAGTACGTCTTACGTAAATCGAGTCGCTTTATCATTTCGCGTGTAAAAGTGAAATCCCAGGAAAGTAAATATTTTACGAGTCGTTTCATATTTTATACATCAGGATAAGAAACGAGATAAGTATTAAAGTATTAAAGTATTCGAACTTTCCGATAATTTAATCTTAGTATTTTTACATGTGGAAGAGTAAATTTACACAAGAATAAGCAGACACGTGGTTCCATTTTAAAAAATGAGAGAGCTGCGTTCTCCCTTGGCTTCCTCCCTCCCTCCCCCTCCCCCGCCCCTCTATCCCTTTTCGCCGTTCCTTCAAGTGTCTAGCAGCAGTATCTTATTTGTCTCGCGACGGACCTCAACGAACTTAACACTAAAGAAAAATGTTGTTGTTATCCCTAGTAATTCCGAGAAAATAGATTGTAACGCATGGATCATCCTGTATGTCTTCGATGAATCATTATCAATGTACGTGACCCACAAGAAAGTACGCGCGCTCTCTCTCTCTCTCTCTCTCTCGTCATTAATTTTCATGACGATAAACGGCAGAACGATTGTCTCGAAAGAACGTTATAGATATGTATTCGAGCCAATAAGGTTGGCTGGATGAATTTCAAAGAATGCTCGCAATTCTTGGTAACGTTGAGTAGAAGCCAGGTATAAGAGAGAGACAGAGAGAGAGAGAGAGAGAGAGAAGGCGGAGGAGAAGGTAGAAGACTTGGAGAGATAGAGGAGGAGGAGGGCAGACGGCAGACAAATGAGTCGGGCCGCGAGACCCTGCGACTCGTTTAATCAAAGTTTGGGATGCGTGCCGCTCGGTTCCGAACTAACTACGTTCGATCATGCTACGAAGCCAGGCCTTACTATATACGCTGCCTCGTGCCAGACACTCGTAGACGTTACCGTGCAAGTCTACCTTTGGATTTCCTTGACGGAATCTCGATCCTGTCGTCTTCCCTCCGCGACGTTGTTGATTCTCATGTTTTTAATCACAATGGAGTAGTTAACTAAAAGGCTATAAAACCTTGTCTAGTTCCATCTGTATGTTTCTCGAAAATACTTGAGTGTCTCCTCTATTGTCCACGATATATTTGCAGATTTATTTACATTTTTTTTTTTTTTTCATAGTAAATTAATGTTTAATGTCTCGGTTATTAATTAAAATTTAATATCTCTGATTATTCTAAATTAGAAAAGATGGAGATCAAGTCTTTTCACTCTTAGCCATATTTAGGATGAACCCCGTTGGATTAAATTAAATTTTACAAATTTTTTTATCTCGTGTATGTGATAACGATGAAAGATATCAATTTTCGAGGACGGGAGGAGGCGCCACCGGAATTCCCCGCGCTACGAGTGGAAAAAGAGGCACGTAGAGCACGACGTGTATACGACACTCCTATCGACGATAAACGTTCCGAGGTCGGGGTGATGGGGGGTGAACACACGTGAGGACCGCGCTACAGCGCGTGTTTCGTGGGGCGAGACATAAAGTAAGTGGATATAGCCCGGTCCCGGTGCGTGCAGGCACCTCGTAGATAAGCAATTACGATGGAATCCGCAGATAAGAGGACAAATTCGAATTCCGAGATTCGGGGCCCCGATACGATCGACACGGGGACGTTCTCCTCGTTGCCTCTCTTTCCTTCACCGTCAGATACCCACGGAGAATCCCTCATGTCCTGCAAATCGCACAATTTGCTAAACGATAGCTCGCAAACATTAAACAACTGATATCGATATAAATGATATCTCTTTGAAGAATAATTTTGCGCATGCTAGATCATTAGGTTTTCATAAATCGTGGGATATACATTAAAAAAAAAAAAAAATGCATGAATCTTGAAAACCAAAGATGGAAGAACCAGATATTTAGATAAATATTATAATAATTCTGTTAATTAGAATTATCAGTGACATTTTCACTGATACAGTTTAAGAACAAACAAGATGCAAATTCTTGGTAATTTCTATATATTTTTATTATTTCATAATATCTCGTTTTTCTTTTCTTTAATATAATTATATTGTTCAATGTAATTTGAGTTCATGAAATAATTGTTTCGAATTCAATTTAATTTACAACAGTATTTAAAATTTTTCTAAATATAGCTAAGAGTGAGAAGACTCAATTTTTATCATTTTTAATTTAGAAGCAAAATATTAAATATTAATTTCCTAGAGTCATTAAAAAAATTCTAAATAAATCTACAAATATAATTATAGTTTTTTCATATTATGTAAAATTTTTGTCGAGAGAAAAGTTGTGGATTTAATCCATTTCGAGTGTTTCAATCGCGCTTTCCGGTTAAAAGTCAGGAAAACGTTGCGATTTGCCTTGTTGAAAGTAGAAAGTCCGGGTGGGCTACCTCGATTTGATTTTCCGATCGCATCGTCGAAACACGTGACGCCGTTTGTTTTCAGCTAATGTAAACGGTATTGCTGCTGTGCGAGGCGATTTTCGTAAACTACGTCGGCGTGACGACGCGACCGCGACATGTCATCCGGATGTCAATCACGCACACGCGTTCGCAGCGTACCGCGCTGATGCGTGTGCTGGTTGATTTCGCGTGCATGCTCTCTGCCATCCGAAACTGATAATGGGCGTTGCTCTATAGGTAATGCGATACGTTTGTGCGTCGTGAACGCGTATACACGTATATATATATGTGTCCATGTGTGTTTGCTTGCCGCCGCATATTTAGTCATAAGATCAAACTCAAACGACTTTGCCGTTATTTTCAATTCCAAACGCAATATAACATCGCGCGTTTGTCACGGATTTGAAAGGCACGATATATGTATGTATATTATTACATATGTATAATACGCGATGTGACAAGGATAATGATTGAGAGGTGATAATTACATGCCGAATTTCATACAAATGCTAAGTGAGATTACGATTTTACGTGAAATATTATGTAAAAAAGAATCTCGATTTTAAATGATTATATTTTATTCGACGATCATGATGACTTCTTTTTTTCGTTTTATTATTTTATACGTATTTTATCTATTATATTAATTATATATATATATATATATATATATATATATATATATATATGGAATATTATATATATGGAATATGTTATAATAATATAATATTTTAAAATATACCTTGCATAATTACCGTTATAAACATACAATCTTCGTCGAGTTATAGTTGCAGATTGATAATGTCGAATGTGTGCGTAGTAGAATTGCGAATTTGAATTACGAATGTAATTGCGCTCGGTAGAATTACGAATTTGCATGAAATATTTTATTAAAATAATTTTCTGTGTAAAAAAAGATCACAATATTATCTCTATGATTCTATTTCATTTAATAATCAAAATTATTATCTCCTTATTATTTTACGAGTATTTTATTATATATATTTATTTTAGTTTTATATTATTTGGAGTGTTATAAATTATATGAATGTACATTTTTTTCATAAAAATTGCAACTGTCCTCACGCATGTATATTGTTAATGCGTACGAGATTGGATGCAATTTTAATTGAAAAGTTGAAGATTTAATCGCCGCGTATCTTTGCGATTAACTCTCGAAAAAAAAAAAATAAAAAAGTCGGAAATTGTGCTGCAAGATTTATCGCACATCCGAATATGTCTTCCATACACACGCCTACGAGTGACAATGGATTACAGTATCTTTACTGATCACGATGCATCTTGCATCTATGTTCAATATTGAGGCTTATGAATTATACAAATAATAAGAAAATCTCTCATCGAAGCTGACGCCAGAAATGGATTCGCACTCTTTTTTTTCTTTTTGATATATAAACTGATATATAAACTGATTTAATACAAGATTTTTAACCCTCTCTATTACGATGTAAGATAATTCAATTTACATTTCAATTTTATGTTATGAAAACATTAGTGGTTATTACTGAACTTTATGGTAATTTTTTTAATATATATATATATATATATATATATATATATATATATATTTAATTGCTATTTTGTATAAAATGCATTTTTGCTTAAAATATCATTAAATATATGACTTGATCTGACAATGATTAATTAAGTAATAAATAAATATAAATATATTTATATAATATATAATATATTATATAATAAATATAAATATATTTATATTTATTTGTTTATTTATTATTTAATTAATCATTGACAGACCATGTTTAATGATATTTTAGGCGAAAATGCATTTTATACAAAATAGCAATTGAATCAGCAGAGAAATCAACAACAAAGCAGATAATTAATTAAAATAAAATATTCGCGATATTATATAAAAATTAAATATCAAGTATATTTGACATATTTGAAAGATTAAGAATTATGAATAAATAAATTATGATATACGATTGGCCGACCGCACGGGTGGCAAAGGCAGATGCGCCTGTCCAAAAAGGAGAATAGTCTCTTCGCATTGGTCCATCCGTGGTTTCCATGGACGCGAATAATCGATCTGTTCGCCGCTGACGTTTGTCTCTTCCACAGAGCATGCTCCAATGAAACTCGGCTTTCCTCGGACGAGACATTGCGTAATCGTGTTACGTAATATATGCATTACGTCTAAGATGCGTAAAATAAAATAATACTCTAATAATTGAAAAAGCTGAGTTTTAAGCTATCTTGAAATCGACGCTGAGAATCAGGAAAATTATATCTGAAGATTTCTATTATCAAATATAAAAATATATAATAATATATATATAATAAATGCGCATTATGATTGAAGGGTATATAATTTAGAATTTTTTACAATTACTTTAATTTTTATAGCGCAATTTAGAATATATATTGACAATTAATATTATTTATGATATTCATTATACCTCTCTTAATACACACGAATAACAAAATATTCATTTACTGTCATATTATTTACGTTAATTATTAATTTCGTTATTGATATACTTGTCGTTTAATTGCACGAGTGCACACGTGCTTCTGTGTATACTAGATTACATTATTATTCTTCAACCCTATTTATGTAACGCTTCGACTCGATATGTTACAATGAAATTTATTCGTAATTTAATTTTCCCTCGTATAAATTCAGCTGTGCGAACGATCGGATGTGCCGACCGATTTTGTTTCGAGCTTGCTGTCAGATCGTTCACAGGTAGCCTGACTCCGTATTACGTTACCCGCTCTGCACTCGCTCGATTGCGCCTGTTCGCTCGCGCTGCCGACTCGACACGTCACCTGACTTTAAATTTGTTTCGAATTAATCGAACTCGAGGCGTCTCTCTTCGCGAAGAAATGCACTCATCTTGCGCGGCCGTCATTCATTAAGTAAAATTGATAATAGTTATATCGCGAGTATGCCGACCATTGTTGAATATTGTTGAAATACGCGAGTCGAATGAGTCTCGAATGGGATTGATTTTTTTTTTTTTTTTGGACGAAGCGAATAATAAAGAACACTATTTCAGCGATATAACTCTTTCACATCAAATCGTTTAATTTATCTAATTTTTTACGACGAATTAATGTCGATTTATAAATGAATCAGTGTATAAATGAATATAATATAAATGAATTTTAAATGAATTTTTTGACGAATTAATGTCGATTATAAATGAATCAGTGTATAAATGAATATAATATAAATGAATTTTAAATGAATTTTTTGACGAATTAATGTCGATTATAAATGAATTAGTGAGTGATTGCGCTGCCCATTTTAATTTTACTAATTAATCCTGAAATCACAATATATGTTTATGTTTCCAAAATTATACATTGCAGAAAATATTTGAGCGAACAGTCGTTTTTTTAAATCCCCGTCTTGATACGTAACTTTTCCGTGCAACTTTGTACTTTGGTCCTAACGTTTTGGCAAACTGCTTCGCCAATTCTACTCATTAACTATGTTGCGCCGCCTGCAACAAAGTGCACGCTTAAATTACTCGCCGCGAGTATCAGCCGTCAACGGCGAGAACTTGGCTCGTTAATGCGGTAGGAAATGACGTAGACCAAGTTCCAAGTTCTGCAACACCCTTACACGGATTAAGTAACGTAAGAAAGTAGATGTACGCTTCTACCTTATAGGATAGACGGTATTATGCAACGCGATGATTGCGTTCTACACTTCATAAATGATAGCGTACACGCGATAATGCGCATGCAATATGATAATTCCATGTTATTTAATAAAGTGCAGATAGATGTAAAATACGCGTGAATAATTGTGAAGATATACGCAAATGAAATTCGTGCGTCTTCCTTACTCTTTGCAAATTATGATTGTGTCTCTTACGAATGCAGATCTTTGTTTAAACACTAATAATAATATACATATTGTAGCCAGATTATATAATTTGTCATTTTATAAAACGTCTAGGCGTTTCATAAAGTGCGGCCACATTCTCAAATCATAGTTGGAAATTAAATATATATATATATATATATATATATATATATATATATATATATATATATAGCTATTAATTTTCTATAAATGGCTATTTTATAAAGACAGTTCATAAAATGAATGAACCAGTCAGAATCTAAAACGATATCAAATTCTTGCGTTTGATAATGTGGCGGGTCGCTTGTTATTTTATAAAAAAAAAAATAAAATTCTTAGCCAAATTTTATTTTATTTTCAACCATGATTTGAGAATGTAGCTGTTAATTAGACATAAATGATAAAAACATACATCTCGAAATTTCATTCGTAATCTGTTTTGCAATGTGAAATGTAATGGAGGGGAAATCTTTTTGGTTATAAAAAAAGTGAAAAAATTTTTCTGTGAAAAGACTCATTATATTATACAATATCTCAATCAATATCTCATACAAAATCATATCTCATATAAATTATATATATTAAAAGTGGACATGAACAAAAGTAGAATTTTTGCATCACGAAGATTACTTCCTATTTTTAAGAGATCGAAAAGATTGCTTTCCTCTCTTAAGAACACATCGGTAAGAGCAATATTAATTTTATCTTTCATTTTGATAAATTTTTCGGATTTAAATTAAATGTATCAAAAGTCGAAAGAATCTTTTGAATAACTTTTTTTATCTCTCTTTTTTTTCTCTCTCTCTCTCTCTCTCTCTCTCTCTCTCTCGTAGAATAGTGATAATAATACGAAGAAATTACAAGATTCGTTTCGCTTGTTTCTCGATCAATGGAGAACGCAAAAGATCGAACATTGTTGGATAGAAGTTTGTGTACCACGCGATCAAAACAGAATCAAAACCAAAAAACTGTCACATCTCGATGCCAGGTAAACATTAAAATTCATTAATAGAGCAATCTTCTCCTATCTTCTTCTAAATAAAAAAATCATGTAGAATTTTTAAATTTATAATTTGTTTGCGTAAATTATAGATATTTTGCAATTAAAATTTTTAAATATAAATTATAATTTACAATAAAAAAGAATTATATAATTTCGCGCATAAATTATACATTTATAATAAATGATATTTGCGCGTAATATACAGAGTGAATTTTGGAGTTCGCTGCCACAGACCACGACCGACAATAGCGCGAAGGATGGCGAAAGATTTTCAACAGAAGAGCGTTCCGAAGAACGTCATGAGACTTTGAAGTTCGCGTTTCCCAAGAAGGTCAAGGCTCATGGAAGAAGAAAAGCGAACGCCAGCAAGCGTAAAGTCACGTTCGCTGATCATTAAACTCGTTCGCGCGGCGAGCATTGCATTACATTACAATAAAAACTGCAGCGAATGCAGATATTGTATTACATCCATTCGTCCGATGTCTGATCAGATTTTTCCGTGTAATAAGATTTTTCGATCAAAGGTGCGAGACTGGATAATGCAGTTTCATCGTCAGAAAATTCTGTAACTCTGATATTTATGTTAAACGATATATTCATAGCCCACTGGTCATTAAAGAAAAGAGATATTAAGAAATTATCGTCATTATTGTTATTTATTATATGAATTATATTTTTATTTATATCATTATATAATTTAAATATCATATTTTATTACTCTGTCGATATAAGTGTGTATATATATATGTGTGTGTGTGTTATATATATATATATATATATATATATATATATTTTGTTTGATATCTGTGACATCAATCGTTCGATCGTCGATTGTCAGAGATAATGTCACTTTTTGAACAATCTGCTGAAACTTCAGACTATTCTTGACATTTGCAAGAAAATTTTCCAATATTTCGATTCCTCAAAATTTCAAGTAAAATTTTACACTATTTTAAAATTAAATTTATATGATTAAACAAGTATGAACGGATTAAAAATATGGGCATTACAAGATCTATCACACATGTTGCCCGCTAAATGCCTGCAGGTATATTCATCAAGTTTCCAACCTTGCCACTTACAATTAGTAAAAATTAATTGTTTGATTATAAATAATATATAACATAATATTGGAGAGAGAAAAAAAATGTTTTAATAATATAATATTCCAAAAGATTTTGGCACAATTTGTATTCATTTTTAAAATTTAATTTGACAATTTTTTCGCACTTATATATTGAAAATAATTAACATTATGTGTAAAATCTCGCATTTTTTAAAATCAATCCACAAATCAAAGAAATATATGTAGAGATAAAGCTAAAAATATAGATTTTTCTAAATTATGTAAAAATATGCTTAGATTTGATAACATTTTTATTCTCGAAATAAATTAGCATGAAACACACGTATCCACGAGCATGATTAAACGTCGCTTTTGGAGCTTATTCAACTTTTCTCGCATGAAAAAAGATACTCGTGAAAGCAGGATGATCAATTCATTAAGACTTTCCAACGATGTGAAATCCATCTTTACGACAAAGATAACTTCATCGGAAATCGCAGCGATAACTCTCAGTACTCGATCGCCCATGCATTTTTTAAATTTCGAGACAAATACTGAGATGAAGCATCCAAGTGCATTGGTAGATGTAACCTCAGCTGGTGATTACGGTTTTATGCATGGCGATAGAAACGCGATTACTAATAAAGACTATTATGGTGATCGCGCTTCACAACTAGTTTCCACGCTTCAAGAAAGTCGAGAGTCTGTAAGTGATGATACGATCGAGCAAGTATGGACTGATAATTTATCGAGCGGTGTCGCTTCGAGAAACGTGGATTCTCTGTCTCCTGTAAAATCGGAATCGAATAAACCGGAGATCAATCATCGGCAATCACGAGATCAATTCAAATTACTGAACGATCAACATTCACAAGAATATGACACATTTTCGCAATCTGCGGAATTGCGAGATTACACGCACAAAGATTCTGTTTCGAATGCAACGGATCGACTTCAGCAGCAATCGCGGATTACTCGATGCATTCCTCAAACGCTTGCGATCATCTCCATGAAACAGCTATATCCTCGTCGCGAATATCACACGTGGAAAATTTCCCAAATAGATAATGGCATAAAATGCGATGATTTCTTTACTTTTGATATTCGAGGCGTGCAACGAGGACAAAGTGCACGCTATGGATTATCTCGATTCGATGGGTTGACTTGCTCCGAAAGTTCGGCCAACCAAGGGTCTTCTCTGCTGTGTCTATCTTCTGTACCGCATCGCGATTTTTCCTCGAAAAGTTGTATCATGATTCAGAATTCTGTTCCAAAAATTGAAACTTTGGGAAAGGATTTGTTTGGAAATCCGCGATACGCACATCCAGGTGTTTTAAAATTTTAGATAATAATTGATTTCTGAAACTTATAATTTAAATAATCTTTAACTTGAAATGATATATGTGTACATGGAATATATTTAATCAAATTTTTTTCATAGATTTAATTAAAAAAAATATATATATAGAACATTTATATGAAAAATGACATCTAATAAAAATAGACATATTTAGTCTGTAATTAATGTCATTTAAAGATTAACAATCAATGATTGCCGATCACAGGCGTGTTTCTGGCAAAACTGCAATCATTCTCTAACTCTTCGAGAAAATCTTCCGAAGATGATGAGTGTAAATCGCAACGAAGAAATGCGGAACGCGAAATGGAGAACGACTTGTGTTCTCGCAGAGCTGCGAGAAATCGCCGAGACGAAAACGAGAAGAAGGGCGAAAAAACTCAACAGAGAGACGGGTGTGGTCAGAATAGATGCGTCTCGTCTTGCAATAGCGCGAAGTATGAAAACGAACAGGAGGACGAATCTTGCAAACATAGAATATGTCCCGAACTGTTGGTACGAAAATGCAATTGGGAGAGGGAACCGGATGAATCTTATCAAGAGCACGACGCAAAAGAACGTTCTAATTGCTCGCAAAAAAAGGAAAAAAATAACCAAAGTAAAGCGGAACAGCGTATAATTACTCTTTTTTATTTTTACAGTATTGTAGTTGCTTTAATATTCAAATTTAATTTTTACGCGATGCATCACATGCATGCAGAATAGTTGAAATTAATATCTCAGATTCCTACAGAGAAGTAAATAGAAATTATTATTGCTTTTATCATTTATTTGACTTCAATATGAACGATATATTTATTGATATGAAACGATATATTTATTTACATCTTTCTAATTTTTCTATTCTTCCCATTTTCGCCAATTGTGCTTGCCATGTCTTTTATTATTTTATTCAACAATTTTTCTCGTCTAAAATATGCTACTATCTTTAACTCTCCGATATTATTCGATCAGGACAACGATCGAAATCATGCGCAGAACGCAAAAATAATGAGGTACCTTTGCGCGAGGGCAAGAATTCAAAAGAATCGAAGAAAAAGAAAGATTGTCGCGATGCGAATTTTGAGAATAAGCGATGTTTAAAGGCCTTGCCAAAACGATGTACCGAATATAACAAATTGCGAAATTCCGCAAGCGATCGGAGAAGAAATTCTCCTCGGATCAACAATAAAAAATTTGGCAAGATAGAAAAACGGCGTTACTCGACACAATTGATTTTCCCCGTTTCGCGAGATCATAGATCATCTCCCTCCTTGATTCCCGATATCGTTCTCAACACGAACATGGGAAAAACGACGAAGGCATTTTACTCTAGCTGCAGCGAAGACAAGAAGGTCCCGACTTGCGACGAACAAAAGAGAAAGTGCGAACAAAACAAATGTATGAAAGGTCCAGCTAACTGTTTGCCGAGAAAATCAGACAAGATGAAAAAAGATGAAGAAAAAATGACATGTGAAACCAGGCAAAAATCCTGCGATCACACGGAATACTGTTCTAACAGAAAGTTGCAACCTACAGGCAAGTTTTACGTCTCGTAAATATATTCTGTGTATAAATTCGAATTATAAGTTCTTAATTCTCCTTTTCTCTATATCTTTAAACAGATTTTACATTTATTTTATTTTATTTTATTTTTTTTTAATTTTTCTTTGCAGGTAAGGTGCCGAAAAAACAATCCATCAATTACCGCGTAAAGTAAAGGATATAAGGATATAAATCCTTCATTATCTTTTTATATTATCATAGTTTATATAGAAAAGAAACTTTATTAAATTACTAATTAATTTTAATCTTATTTTTTTTTTTGTAGATAAGAATCCTAAAGAAGAAGAATCAATGAAAGAAAAAATAGATCGGGAATATAAAGAGATAAAAGAATGCAAAAAGATTTTAGAGGAGGTTAAAAAGGGAGAAAAAAAGGGTAAGAAAAGCGAGCCCAAAAAAGCTGAAACGCCATACAAATCAAAGCATTTAGAGCGCATAATCAGTCCATGTAGAGAACGAGCTTTAAGAGATACTAAGAAGTTTATAAGTACGCCGAATGAGCCATTTTTTTCTAATTCTATGAGTACCTTATACAAGATGCAGAGCATTCAATCTAGTATCATCACTGGCGGGATTCCAATTATCCCCAAGTTAATATTTTAGCTTATTTTTAGATTCTATTTTCATAGTTAACTCTATCTCTTTAGAATTCAAAAATCAATAAACTCAGAGAAAGAGAGAAAATAAAAAATTCTAATATATCTAATTATCTCTTATTCTAATTTCTGATTTTTGTAATTAGTACCATAAAAATTATCCACAATGATTGCAATTATTCATATTATATTGCAAATACTTGCGATCAATAATCCACTATGGTTGTAATAATAAATCATTTCATACGATGGAATTACAGAATTTTGAAGCTGTTGAATATGATGTTTGATCGATTATTCTCTATCACAAAAGTGAGTTATCAGAATGATTTTGCTATCAAACGAACTACGAGTCATAGTAAAACGGTTCAGAATTATTCTGCAAATAATAGCGATTTTATTCACGGGGATGAATTGCCGAATTATGTCGAAATAGAGAATGAAGATGAAGAAGAGGACGAGTGTGATTGGATCATTGGTCGACCGACTTCCGGAATCAATCGAATAATCTCAAAGGTCAGAGTAATTTATTATATATTGATATCAAATACATAATGTAATTATTAATATTAAATTTTGATATGAAAAAATTTAATATGCAAATAATATAAAAATTTGGCTTGTTTGTTAAATATAAAAATGTATTTAATATATTTAATATTTAATATATTTTCTACATTTCACAATATTATATTTGAAAAACGTAGCGGTAATTCGCGATTAAAGATAAAGTACAGATAAAGTTTGCATATCGCGTAGTCTGAATATCTACGCTCTCTCTTTGCTTTTTCTTTCTTGTCCCAAAACTAGAAAACTTTAATTATATTTACATTTATTTGCTTGAAATATTACGACACTTGTAAACGTACGATTCTCTCGTAACGAAAGAATATAAAAGTACTTTTTTTATTTATGAATATATAATAGTGTTAATAAATATACATTTACATGCGCAAATATCTTAATCAAAAAATATGATCCTTTGGCAAATACGATAATCAATTATTTTGCGATATAATTTGCTCGAGCCTTGTCCTAGATAGGGTAGTCAATCGAAAGATGTTCCGACATTATTTAACCCTGTTTCGTTATAGACGGTAACTCAATTATTCTCCAACTCGGACGAGCATTCAATTATTCCCCGAAAGAGGCGGACGCGAAACGTGATGCGAGCAACGCACCTCACCGGGATGTTTCTCGCGCCCTTTACGAGATGTCTTTGTAGCACGACGAAGGCGTGAATGGCGCGGTGGGCCAGGAGGCCCAATTACGAGTTTATTCAGTCGTCGCCACGGGGTATCGCGGTGCCGCTCCGTAGGTACCTACCTGGCGCCTGTCCCTTTATCTCTAAGGTAAGAGCGAGAAGAAGAGCACGCCCCGAGTGAGAGAAGTAGGGAGGAGAGCGGAGAGAGGCAACGTTGAAATGCGGGACGGAGGGGGTAGAGAGAACGCGAGGACGTCTCTGCGGGATTCCCGCCGCCACTTATGGGAATGTGATACGAGCTTTTCGTCGGATGCTCTCTTGCGTTTTCGCATTGTTACGCAACCGTCCTTCTCGCATCCGCGTCACCCTCGTGCTCCCCGACAAAGGGAATCAATGTCAATGCGCGCTGCGCCTTGCCGCGTACACAGGATGACGGGAGAATGCGGAGAGGGAACGCCGAAATAATGATCGCGAGCGTGTAATAAGCGCGCAAATGCGTGTGAATGTAAACCGAATCGGACGTATGTTGCGTTGTAATGACGTATGATGACGCGAGACATCGAGAGTTTATATTTCCAGCTGATAAATTTTTCAGTCGATGATAAAATTTTTATCATTTTATTACAACATCGTGAGATTTTCGAAATTGTTCGAAATCGCATTTCTTCATCTCAAAAAATATTAATTGCACTGTTCATTTCTAAATAATTTTTAATTAATTAAGGCTATACTTAAAATACGTAAGGTATATAATACTTTTATCATAAAAAGTGTGATAAAACTTTTATCACATTTTAATACAATCAAATTGTGTTAAAGAAATATAAAATCATTTTATATGCATTTGCATTTGTACTATTATATACTTTTTAATCTCGATTTATTCCAATTCCCCTTTTATTCATTTTTCATAAAGCTGTTTACATCGTGTTTAATCAGATATGCGAAGTAACTGATGATAAGTACGTCGGAATGATTACGGATCGTCGTGGACTTGTCCCATCAGCAAGATCGAGCGGTTGTTTTGGTGGTTCTTTAGGTCGAACCGGGAGAGTCCCTCAGACATCACATTATGGTGTCAACGACTTTATCGTGGACCACAAACCGCTGGCATTCGTGCATCGGGGATGAATGGCGACGCGCCACGGGTGGCATCGGAGTGCGTACAATCCGAATAAAATGTATCAATTCCCCGTCATCGTGATGCCGAGTTTCCTTGCCTGAAGATTTGATTGTGCTCTTTTGTGCGGAAGAAGGAAGTCTCACAACGGACATCCTTCTATTATTATGTGACAAGCAACGTGTGATATACATATTGCTAACTCATGTATAAATGTAAAACAATAAATATATAGGAAAGTATATAAATTTAAACGTACAACGAGCGAAAATGTTAAACTAATCATCAAGTGTAAGTAATATACATTTTCATCTAGACAATTATACGTATACAAATAAAAAAATTATATCATTAAATCTCGAATATATATTTATTAAAAATATTAATAAGGAAGAATATGAGATTATAAAGATTACTCTCGATGCAATAGTCCGTCTAAAGTCAGCATCCGTCGGCGCTGCACTGCCGTCGGTGCATCAAGATCGATGCAAGATTCTCTATACAGTTTCCTCAAGTCAGATCTTCTTCAATAAATTTTGCTTTTGATCGCGCCGTTCAATGCGTTGAATTAACGCCGCTCTACGTAACGTAATGCACGATGCAAAATTGTAAACGGGAAATGTCAAAGTTGACGGATAATTCAAAAGGAAAGATTCTTTTCCCGACACGTTCGTCTTTTCTCAATGTCGTCGGCAAGAACCGCGGAAAGGGCGGAAGGGTTCCACACACGTCGGTTCCCTGACAGTCGAAGAACGTCAATCCCACGTCAGGCCCTTCTTCGATTCGTGCAAACCAAACGGCATTCTTCTCTCGAGTGCTCTAGGTATATAGAAAAATCTGTCACACATGCATTATTTTAGGCTTGTTTTTCCAAAAGTGCCTACGCCGTCTGAGAAAACAAGGCGTCGCGACGTTTTCCTGCTTGCGCCACGTGATTCTTCACGCTCGTTACGGCTTGCGCGATTTGCCCACATGGTTTCAATAGAGAAACTGCAGGTTCTATTATTTGAAAATGAGGCCAAACTTGTATTTTGAAAACTTTGAGCTTTCAGAGAATTTTATTCTAACAACAAATGCGCAGAAAATTTTATTTGAATATTTTATTAATTTTTACGACACACTTATTTTCATAATTTATTTTTATAATTATCGTTGTATTCAAGAGGTTTCTTTCCTAGGAAATTCAAGGAATAATAAAAGTTAATTTCCGCCTTCACTTTCCATTGACCTATGCGTTACAGGATAAAATTTTTATTTTGACTTTGAATTGGAAAGAATAACAAAAGATTAAAATAAATTTTATCCAATTTATTTTTGCAATTTATTTAAAAATTTCAATTTTTTTCTAGATTTTCTAGAACATTCAAGAATCAACGCGTTGTCTTATTTTTTCCAAGTTTTTTTTTCAGCATATAAAAGAGATATTGTAAAGAGTCGCGCATATACTCGACATCGCGTTTCGCCGTAGCTGCTTTCTTACGCGGTTAAATCGGACGAGGTCGGCGATTTCGCTGCAGCAAGGAGACGTGTGTTATTCTAGCCTGAATACGACGACGAGAGAGCGCACAGTGCCTTAAGTAACGCAAAAACGCAAGCGAGCGCTCTGTCCGTGAAACTTTATCCAACTTCTGTTGTAAGTAGCTTCTAAGCGACGTACCTTTCTTCCGTGAGGGCGTTCATAAACCCCGCGCGAGTGTTATAAATCGATTTTTCCCCGGGGAGGCTAAGCCGTTGCCTCTACCTTCCCCTCTGTCTTCGCGCACCTCTTTCAACCCTCTCCATTTTCTCTCTCTCTCTCTCTCTCTCTCTCTCTCTCACTCTTGCGCGAACACGAATAGATCGACACTAATAACGAGATCTTTAACGCGCTTCCCCCATTTATTTTCTTACGCGTGTCGTTTTATTCGCGTAATTTGCTCACATAATGAATAATAATGCCGCGGCACGACAGCTCGTTCGATTGTGGCAATGCTTCTTGGGAGCGTAATAAGCAACGGTATCTCGCAAATGATTATTTTATCGCGCGCTGGAGCTATTAATTTCCTAATCGGTATACTTAAATTAATAAATTTTTGCTACGGTCAATCTAATTTGATACGATAGATTCTCTCTCGCGATATTATATAAATCTCATAATCTGCTTTCTTCTTCCCTCGTCGAGCTATAAAATATGCATTCCTTTACTTCATTCTTATCCACTTTGTCTATTGTTTATCTCAACTGTAATAAATCTTACTTAATGTAAATATCAAGTTACAACAAAAACAACAATATGTTCTTTAACTCTTCTGTTTATCCCGATCGCGTTGGTTGATAAACAACACCGAATAACCGATGAAATATTATTTCATATACGGTATATACGCGTAATTTGGAGATTTATATGCGGATACAATATTTACCACGCACATCGACATAAAAGTCACGTCGTCCTGGCTTGCGCGTCATTAAGAGAGCAGACATCCAGAGAAGTCGCGAATTTAACGAGCTCCTCGGAAGGATCCGCAGTCTGGATGCAATTCGCTCGCGTGTCTCCTCTCTCTCTCTCTCTCTCTCTCTCTCTTTCTCCCCCTCTCTCCCTCCCTCCCTGTCTTTCCCACTCTATCTCTTTCTCTCTACGCATTACAGCACGCTCGCGCCGGATGCTAGTAACGAGGCTCATTTGGCGGCGCGCGCGCGCGACCAATGGCGCGACGGTATGGTGGCGGTATGGTGTCCAGCATCCAATAGCACCGCGCGTCATGCAGCTGTCAGTGTGGCCACGCCCATCGCCAGTCCGCACTGTAACGCGCATGACGCACTCGGCTCATCTCGCCGACACGCCGCATCGCCAGTCCCTTTTGGTGCGCGCGTGAGGAGAGTGTTTCTCTCTCGCGTGGCTGCGAGAGAGACGAATACGGTCCCATTGATCCGCCGCCTCGAGGCTGCTCTCGTCCAAGTGATCTGGAATCGCGATCGGAATCCTCTTTGAAAGACGATCTGACGCGCGAGTCCAGTCGTACGATCGGCAAATTTAAGACAGAGAGAATCGCGAGAAACACTTTTTCCGCGAGCATCGTCGGTGTGTTTTCTCTTTTTTTTTTATTCGTGACAAGTATCCCGACAAAAAAGTATACCTTTCTCTCGCGTGCTGTGTGTACGACGCGAATCTCAACCGAGTGAATCGCACGGGTGGAATTTTCCGGCACACCCGTTTTCTACGCGAAGGCGCGGTCCTGAGAGACTATTATCGAATCTTGTTCGAAAATCGGTCCAAGTGTGCCGAACATTATCAACATTCTTAGCTCGCATTGAAAATTTGCCAGTGCGTATTTTAGTGACGCATAGTGTACAGAGCGAGAATGTGAGATTTCAGCAAGCGAAGAATCATCTTATCAAAGGAAGAGAGCGAGAGAGAAGACAGCGTCATTGCGCGCGTAAAAATTTGATTTTACGCGTAAATGGCATTAAATTGTCAAATTATTAAAAGAGGTGGCAATTGTTGAAGCGGTTTGATGACATTTTCGAGAAGAGGCGTCGATGGGATTGAAGGAGTGCGAGGGGGACGCTCGTTAAGGCGCCTCTAATAATAGCGGCGCGCTCGCGAGTGTACCAAGCGATCTATAAATAGCGGTCTCTGGCCCCGTGGAAACACGAGCCCGTGGATTTCACGGTGCAACCTGTGTGCCCGACAGCGAAAACGGGAGAAAGAGCAGGCAATCGACGAGAGAAGAAACTGGGCGGCCACCGATTCGCTACATAAGTCATCGCGCGCACTATATAATACACGGATGAATTTGTGGGACGGAAAAATTTTCGAGAAGCATGTGATTGGATGATTGTACGAAAAGTATTTCGGTGGATGATCCCGAGCCAGAACGAGAAACGGAAATCGACAGAGGCATAGCGAAGATCATCCGGGATGTGATTTAATTTTCGACTTTTTGAAATCTACGATCTAAATATTCGCTGCAAGTTATAATAATAATATGTCGAGCAATATTTAATCTGCGAACGAGAAATGTTCAGATACAATCCACAAAGTTAAAGTTATTTTATTTATTCCTAACTTCTTAAGTGACTTGTGTTAAATCGAAAATCAGTGATAAAGAAACGGAGATTCTTCCGACTTGAAACTTGTGAATCCAGCCGACCGTCGGCTGGAAGCTAATCACGAGACTGATATCAAGAAGAAATCGTTCTTCGGTAACGCCGAGGAATCTTTTTTTCTTTTTTTCGTTGTGACGTTCGCGGCTCAACCGGTGTGATATCGTGCGCCTAAGCATGAGATTTTTCACGCAATCTCCTCGTGACTGCAATCAGCGGCGATCGTAGAAACATCAAAGTGCAAAGTTGCGACGAGTATCGATGCCTTGGAAGGACATACGATCTTTTCCAAACAATCATCGACGATTTATCAGACGGATTGCGAAAAAGTGTCTTCTTTTCTGCTTCGAGTTACACGCAATACAGTGCACACAGTTTACGCAAATTTACATACTAATATTTAAAATTTATTATTAACATAATTTAATTAAACATACACACACACAAGAAGAGAAAAGGAAAGAAATATTTCGCGCGCATAACGATAATTAAGAATCGACGCATTAAACTGGTGATTGACTTTGGACTAGTATTGGTATACACTTGGATCATCGAGTTACTTTCATTATTGCCTTACATGGACTTTCATCATACGTGCTCTTCATCTTCCACCGCTGACACATCGTTACAAACTTGCAATTGCAGCAAGATCCCGAACTATAATTAAATTCCAGTTATCAATCTTTTTAATCTTACTTAATATTTATATTAAAATAACATCTGGATATTTGAGTTCCTCCCGATCCTAGATCAAGACGCATCGCACGATGTCCTCGTCCGGACGTTCTAAAAATTCACAGTAATTCCACGGAGGATAATCGTCTGACCCACTCGTCTGAAGATGAGCGGCGAGTAAGAGGAAGAGGCGCTCCCCCTCGAGCGACGGGGACCGTCGGATCGCGAACGCCAAACGAATAGGACGATCGCACGGGGTCAGCAGCACGGTGGAGAGCGGCGGTGCCACGGTGCGAGGGGTCGTGGTGGACCCCGGCGATGACACAGCCATGATGGCCTACGGTGGCACCGCTGGTAACGGGGGTGCGATGGGCACGTCGGCGGGTGCCGGCGGCGCCGGTGGCACGGACGTTCTCGGTACCGCCGCCGGCGACTACAGCCCCCAGAGCACGCCCACACCCTTGACCGGACACTCGACGACGAGCGGCACGGTGGAGAACGCTTACACGCCCGGCACGACCGGGGCGGCCAGCTACAGTCCGCAGGACAGTCCGGCGAGCTCCGCCGGGGGCAGCGGTAACGGCCAGCTGCCGAGTTTCGGCTTCACGCAGGAGCAAGTCGCGTGTGTCTGCGAGGTAAGTCGTGTCGGGTCGGTTTTTTCCACGGAGCCCCTCTCGTAAGATTCGCGAAGACGTTCACGAAGTAATATACGAGAATAATGTCTTGAATAATCTCTCGAAAGATGTCCGAGAGATTTTTAAAAGGATAAGCGCGATTTTGATGTTAAAATAATTCAAATTGTATTGTGTTGCGTCGCGTTTGACATAGTGAAAATTAAATTGGAATTTTGTTGTCTCTCGTGACTTTTATTAGAGAGGGTCTCTAGTTGCTTGACACCGTGTGTTGCCATCAGCCGCTCGTTGACACGCTTGTCATGTTCAGAAAACGTGACATTCCACTAACATTCCGATTAAAACTCAGTTCAAGATATAAATTTCTCGTAATGGTTACGATCACAGTAAACGCTAACGTACGAATCTTGACGAATTAATAGAAAATGTAACATAATGATTCTTATGCTTGAGTTAAATACATTGAATATTTTGTTCGCGCTGCAAAAAGGGTAGCATTAGTTTTATAACTTTATTGTATTAATTATGAACAAAAATATAAAAAAATATATTAATTGAAAATATTGTATATGTTCGCGCGTAGAGTTGATGAGCGGTTGATGGTGAGTGTGAATAGCAATCGTTGCATTTTTCTCGGCGAAATAACACTGGTCGATTTGTAACTTTCGCCAAATTTAAGAGCAAAATGATCTAATTTTATGATTACGTACGACGAAATGCGCATTGAATATCATTATTTTGCGTTGCAAGTTTTTTTTTTAACGTTGGATATTCGAATCGCGCATCTCTTCAAACATAATTTTCATCTCATTCAATTATTTTTTCAAGTATCTATTATTGCGACGTAATTTTGCATATTCTCCTTTCTTTATGTTTTTTTTTGTTTCTTATTTTGTTACGTGATTATTGTATGTATATTTAATATTTTGAAAGAAAATATATGTTCTATCGCGCGCGTAGATATTTCATAAAATTATATATATATATATATATATATATATATATATATAATATAATATATTTGCATGCGCGGATGCCAGTATCATCGCGTTAACTGCCATTTAAAAATATGGAAACAACGGAGATCTTACGTCGCCGCGATGATGAAATTATCGCCGCGACAATGTAGTCGTTATATCGCCGACAATATGCAGCGTTATGCGCCAAGATTTGCTTGCATGTCACATGCTTAATGGAATCTGCACGATTTTACTGTAACCGTAAATTGTTTTGCGCGCGACGTTTACGTCCCTCATATCGAACGTCCCACGTGTTAATTCATCCTGTTCGAAAGAAAGAGAGAGAGAGAGAGAGAGAGAGAGAGAGAAAGAGATGATTTTCACGAAGGTACTTCCCGCATACGCTTGGCAAAATTCTCATTAATTCTCCATTGCACACTCGTCAAATTGCATTTGTCAAAATTGCAGACTCGAATTATTTATTTGCGAAGATTGTCGCTATTAATAAATATAAAATAGGAAACTTTGATAAGAATATCTTACGAATTTAATAAATTAATTCTTGCATTAAAATCATATGTTATATACAGACATTTATTGCGATATGTTTTTTAATCGAGTAAAAAACGTTTATTTAAAATATATCTCGAATTTTGAAATGTTTCTTGGATGTTTCTTTTAGATTTTTGAATTACTTGCTTGATCTATTTAGTTTGGGATTTTTTACTGTGAAAGTATATATCAGAAATTTACATACTTTTTGTATTAGGCAAGAAGATGAAAGTGCTTTATTCGCGAATGATTGCAACGTGCGACGATTTCCGCACGCCGATCAACGAATGTGATCATTATAAAGATAATAATCGACTGTGTGTGAAGAAAGATGAGTTTGCCAAACGCGAAAGTAATCGATCGCATAAGGCGTCTTTGCACGTGCATAGCCCTCTGTATGTGTGTGCGTGTGCTAGCGCTATAATTAATATAATTATGCGGCTAGACTTTTAACTCCTTGCCCACGTCGCACAGAAGGATTACGATGTAGAAAATTTGCGAGTGAATTTTATAGAATGCGAAGATACTCTCTCGGTTAGCATAAGACGCGACCTGCGAAATTGGGTCGCTATCGCGTATCGATCTGTTCAAAAATATATAGTGATTGTTGCGATATTTTCTGTGACACGTGGGCGCTAGTTGTCTTGTATCATTCGAGGTATTATTCATCGATAGATATTTCAAAGAATAAAAAAAATCGTTTCACCGAATGTCACCGATTCTATTCGCTCGATCTCGAATCCCGACGAGGGATCAATCGTATACTACGAGAAAAAGGAAAATGGTAGGACTGAATAATTTTCTTTTAATTCTTTAGATTATTCTTGAATATCGATTTCTTTAAATCCCAGTTTTAGTAGTATTATATAATTTAAGTTTAATATATAATTTAATTTGGATCTAATTTTTTTCTTTAATATAATTATATATAACTTTTTTCTTTCATATAATTATAAAATTACAACTATTTAAATATTTGCATTCATCGAATATCCGTATAAATTAATAATTACATACATATTAATTCATAAAAATTATTTACTTATAATTACATCCAAGATTCAATGAAAAGATTGAAGGTGATGCTCTTCAGTATAATTATCTAATAAATCTGAAATAAAGATGGAAGAAAATTTCTGAAAAAATTGCTTAGAATATGATTTTTTCGTACATTTATTTTTCAATATGTATAACGCGCATCATATCACAAAGTTATTCAGTTCTAGAAGAAAGTGGAATGAAATTGCGCGATTTCTGATTGCGGTAGCTGTATTAGTTGCAGTTAGTCCGATCTCAAGATCTATGTCATACGTTTCTCTTCGCTTTCGGTGACGTGACACTCATTTCTCATTATGCCACGCGGCCAAGATTAATCGGTCGTACCGTGAAAATTCGGCGACATCCGGCGACGACGGCGAGCAGACAAAGATGACAGGTGTACAGAGCTCATATTGCCAATTAAGCGGTGATTAAGAATCCATCCGCGTACGATCAGCGATGTCTTAATTTTGTGTCAGTACTTTTGCAGTAATTAATTTCACGTGCTAGAGAGAAATTTATATCACTTCTGACAGTCGGTTAATTGTAATGTAATTTTACGCGTACTGTTTGTACAAAATTTTTAGAGAATGGAGAAATGAAAAAAATCAGAAGAATAAAGAGCAAGAGAGATATGAAATTTGAGATACTACACGATAAATTAAATTTCTTTGTAATCAAAAAAATATAAAAATTTAATTATGTTATATTATTGAGAAAAATATAAAAATATGCCAAAAATGTGATGAATTTATCTAATTTGTATTTATTTATTTTTATATACTGAAAGATGAACGCGAATGACGTTATAGTTTGTGAGTGCATCGAATTTTTTTTTTATTATACGTATAAAATTTATATTGTATCATTATTTATATTATAACATGTATCGATTTTATACCGCGCTTTTAAAAAATCAATTATGTGTAAATTAAAAATACGTAAGACGATAACTACTAGACTGGCATTGGTGCATGATATCGAATAAACATCACTGGTATAATATATGCAAATATCGGCAAATAGATAATAATTTTCTCAAGCAGAATTTATTATTGTGATTTATATCACTGCAAGAAATGTATGTTGATGAAACAAACTGAAGGATATAACGGCATATCGATGTTTCGCTGAAAAACATATTACGCGAAGATTTAAATTCATTAGCGATTCTTTCAAGAAATTATACGAATTAAAAAAATGTACCAGTATAACGTTTTGCTTATAGTAATAAGATTCTACTAAGTCGCAATTTTTGAAATTTAACAATTTTATAAATTTGTATTTGATCAAATTTCATTATTATAGATTTTTTTTGTGATTCCATAGCTTTGACTTATAATTTTATTACGTACATTTATTGTAGGAGAAATCTATAAATTAAATATACACAATTTTCACTCGTGATTATTGATTCTAACATTGTCTTGATATAGAGAATTATATACCGACTATCTGAAAATTCATATGTATATTTCAAATAATTTATGGAAATATATATCGATTTATTTTAATTGCTTTGGGACACGAAAATTATTTTTGCATGCTCGCAGAAATTCAATTAGTTGAAATTCGTGATATGTCGGCATAGTAAATAGACATCCTGATTTATCCATCCCTTTGAATTTAGTATTTGATATTTTAATTCTCATTTAATATTGAATCTCATCCGATTGAAATCCTAAATTCATATTCGTATTCATATTCATACTTCTTTGAATTATAAACAGTACTCAGAAAATGCTTGTATAAATAACTTTTGTAATTTTATAATCTTGCAATTCTTCCAAATTTATTATTTTTATAAAAAAAAGGTATAAATACTATTTTTTTAAATGCCTATAAAATACAAAACAAATAATTTTATATCTTCTTTATTAATATGATTCTTTAAAGATAACTGATTCTGATTTCCAAAAAAAAAAAAAAGAATCGAGCGTGTGATAGATCTAATACAAATAACTCAATCCAAATAATCGTTGTTTGAAAAAAGAATTAAAAATTTTAAATGTAAACCTGATTTTCACCTGAGACTGCGAAAAGATCAAAATTCATCATTTTTTCTGAAATTTTCAAAAATAGATCTTTTCTTACCCACGATCTCTGAATTGCTGTATTTTTGTTCTCATCCTAATCCTTAATTCTCTCCGTAACGCGAAAATACGCGCCCCGTCTGATTAACTATTAGATAATCGCTGTCCGAGTCGTCTTTCTTGAAACAAAACGCTCAACTCTGAGAGAGGTGAATGCGAGACATATACAAGATACACTAGAATAAGAGGAGACCCGGGATGAGTTTTGCCGACTAACAGTGTGCCCCCCCTGTCTATCGTCTTCAAGGCGATGGTGTCGAATGTCCAGGTTCTCCAGCAGGCAGGCTCCGTGGAGAGGCTCAGCAGATTTCTTTGGTCTCTGCCGGCGTGCACCAGGTTGCATCGGCACGAGAGTGTCCTCAAGGCCAAGGCGATCGTCGCCTTTCATCGGGGCCAATTTAAGGAGCTCTACAGGATCCTGGAGAGTCATACCTTCAGCCCGAACAATCATCCCAAATTGCAGGCCCTCTGGCTCAAGGCCCACTACATCGAGGCTGAGAGGCTACGTGGTAGGCCCCTTGGCGCAGTCGGTTAGTAAAAATCTTTTAACGATCTTCTCATTTTCTATATTTTACTTATGAGAATGATGCGACTGCAAATTACTTTTAATAATATCAATTTGTTTGATCGATTAAGTATCTTTCATTTTTAGCAATAATTGTTAGATTTATGATTGAAAAATATTTTCATTAATTTTGAGAATAGATAAATTAATTGTGCAATATCAAATAGATTAGAGAATTCTTAAAAGCGCAAGCATTATTCTCTGCCTTGATCGATTATTTTACTAAAGTATAGAAAATCCAAGAATAAGATATGAATGTAGACATAAAAATCACATTTTTCATCAATCTTTTTGCATATGCGAACACATATGTACCGAAGATATTTTTGATATTTATTTCAAGATATGTGTGCATTTATCTACATGATTAAGCTATAAATAAAATTTCTAAGCAAAATTTATACAGTACACAATATTATATTTGTAACAATATTATAATTTTTGAAATAGCGTAATTACACTAAATATATATCTATATACTTGTACTATCTTTTTCTTATATTATCATCTGAAATAATGTAGGAGAAATATATTATATTATTAAAACATTATCATAATTATGTGACTTTTGTTAATGGAATTTCTCCATAATTTTATGTAGTCTGCGGTTTAATAGTGCGTTTCATATGTAATAGCTTATGAACATTATCTGTTATCTAAATTATATATATATATATATATATATATATATATATATATATTTTATATTAAATATATACATATATACATGTATACAAAATTCGATGGACATGGAATATTATTTCGCGGATTAAACTTACGTTAAACAATATCGGCGAGCGGCGTTTAAATCTCGCGTGGGTGTGTCACGTTTATTTTCGCGCTAATGTTTATTGCACGCGGCGATTAATAACACGCGCTCAGCGAGGTGAATTGAATGGCGCGCACACGTTTTCAACATTAACGGACGGAGTAAGTTATTACCGAATGCAATTCGAGCTAATGAGCGGTATAGACTTGGCCCCTATTTTCCTCGCCCGATCTTATTTGCGAACGATGCGCGCGTGAAGCCGACGACGCCGCCAACCCGTTGCGCTCGCCCCAGAAACCAAATCCGTCCCCGAAAAAAAGAGAAGCTAAACAAAGCGCGTTTCTCTGCGCGTATACCAAGAGAATCAAAGTGCACAGTAGCCGCTTCCTCTTCCGTTTTTTCCATAATTTCGCGATCGCGACACGATTTCTCTCTCGTTCATCAAGATATATAAAATTTTAAAATGTTTTAAAAATTCATCTTTTTTTTTTTTGCGCGACGATCCTAATCTTGAGATAAGGATAGAATATGCCAGCGAGACGTTTAATTCATAATTCTATTAATTCAACGGCTTCCAATCTTGATTTATCGATAGATTAATGGAGATTATTTCTTCCTTTTTTTTTTTTTTAAGGAAAGTATCGAGTGCGCCGTAAGTTTCCGCTACCGCGCACTATTTGGGACGGCGAGGAAACGTCTTACTGCTTCAAGGAAAAGTCCAGGAGCGTTCTGAGGGATTGGTATGCCACCAATCCGTATCCGTCGCCGCGCGAAAAGCGAGAATTGGCGGAGAGCACTGGCCTCACCACCACGCAAGTCAGTAATTGGTTCAAAAACCGGAGACAGAGAGACCGCGCCGCCGAGCATAGGTGAGTCTTTGATATATCAATAACTTTTAATTTTTCTTGACGCTGTACTTCTCAAAAAAAAAAAAAAAAAGAGAGAGATTGAACGAAATGTATCGCATTCTAAAAAAATTCTTTTAGAACAAAGGCACGACAATATATATTTCAAAAAATATAATTAGCTAAAAATAATGATAAACAATCCAATTCTCTGTGATAAAGATTATAAATATCAGAGAAACAGCGCAAACGACGAAATAGCCATTAAAGACAGAATTGAAGATAGAAATTCTCTTTTCTGTCTCATATATTCGCGTCTTTTATTATAAAATTCAATTATGTTAAAACATCATTATTGAATTATTTTATTAAAGATAATTAGATTAATATTAAATCACACGCGCGGGCAGGAACGATTCTCAAAGTATAAATAATATGCAGTTGATGTAATCAGCAAAATTTGTTGATATGAAAGATTAGATTAAAATTCCTGACATAATAAAGCCCAAACAGTTTTGTCAGATACTCCATCAGATAAACATCTAGCGGTGTCTTTAAGGGGCGTCGGTATGTTGTATAATTGAGGAACGTTATAATGTGTGGAATTTTCGTCTCTGCGCGGAATAGGAGCGTTCGTCCGTAGAAGAGAGTCCCCGTGTTGTTTGGAAGGTCGTTGCTCTACATCCGATTTTAGAAACGAGCGGAGGCCCCATAACTATGTGCGTAACGCGATGCCTTCCGCCGCGTAGCATCGTGTCGCATGCATACTCGCGCCGGCCGTCCTTTTCTTTTCTCTTTTCTCGCGAGCGAATAATAAATAAATAATCGGCCACCTGGCCACGCTGACAGAATCGCCGATCTCTCGTGAATTCTTTCACATAACTTGGAATGCGAATGGCAGAACGTTAGTATCGTTGGAACATCAAATAATACGCTAAAGCGTGATTATTTTATCGGTTGATAAATGAGCGAAATAGATATAAATATTTAATAAGGGCATACAATTTTAAATTATCCATCTTAAATTATATTATATATTAAGATAGATTTTTGTAGATTTAATTTACAAATGTAAAATTTGCTTGTCTTTTCTTTTCAACGTTCTCTTCTCTTTGAAAATTAACGTATCTGTTAAAAAAGAAATTATAATTTTCTAATGGATCAAGTTGAGATAAAGAAATATGATATTAATAATAAAAAATGGTGTAATGTAAAAATTAGAATTATCATAAATTCTTTCAAGATTGATTTATGTAAAATCTAAATTCGCTATAATAATTCGGAAAAGCAAACATGCGAAAGAGATCACGATCGAGTAATTAAATGAATATAATATTTAGATATTGAAATGATATGAAGATACGGGTGTTTTGTAGAATTTCCTGTAATTAATATGCGGTGAATGATACGTGTATATTCGCGATACTCTCCCAAACCTCTCGATGTGAACAATCTATAGGGTGTTCATAAGTGTTCTATACTATTTGTAAATTTACGAACTTTTACCTTGTTAATAATGTTTCGTATTCAGCTTTAATAAATAATCAGTTGAGTTTATGCAAAGCAAACATTTCACCTTTACAAATAAGATTTTCTTCCAAAACAGTCTAACAATAAGTACACAATCTTTTTGACTCGTGCTTTCAATATCGGCAGAATCTCAGTTCTAATTTCAATCATCGAAAATGAATATTACATTTACTTTCAGCAAGAATACGCTTTTCGATCATATTAACAATTAAATTTACACTCATCGACGATCTCGAACGTCATTGCATTTTGATCCTACGAACGTTAATTCGCGAAGACCACCTCGTAGACGCGCACGCATCTCTGACCTCCTGCCTTTATCCATGGGAATACACAGAAGCCATAAGAAATTCGATACGTTCCCCGTGGCATGACGTGTGTCCTGCCACGGTGGTGCTTCCCACTTCCTCCCTCATGAGAAGACATCGTAACCACGATTCATATGGATCTACGTATCCTTCAATGAAGACACTCTGTGCGAACGCTATTAACATATGATCAGAAAGATTGAAACACATTTAGTACACAATATTCTTCTATGATTTCATTTCCATAAGTTGTGGTCACGCGATAATAATTATAATTTTTAAAATATTAAATACACTAAATGTATCGATTTATTCATCAATACACATACAAATTTATGTATTTTAAATATTATTGACATGCTCGAAGTTTTTCTTATTATTTATATTTTTTGTTTCATATACATATTTCATAATGGGGAATGAAATAAAACAACTTTCGGTACAATTTAATAAAATATTAGTATTTTAATTGTTATTGTTACGAACAAATCCGCTAAAGATCGCTTATGAAATGGAGTTTCGATCATTCCGACATTATAGATTCATTGAAATAAGCATTATGTCCAATACAAGTTATTTATTTATTGTTTTTTTTTATTTTTTATTCACGTTCTATCGGGCTCGCTAAGGAATTCTAAGAACTGGTTTAATAAACTTTAGAGTGAACATACTTTGTCTTTGTTTATAATATATTATTTGTAACAACGGAATAATAAGTTAAAAGGCTGTAATTATTTGCCTGTTTAACGCACACATGCTCGGAAATGAAGTCGATCTCGCACACGTAGGGGCGATGTTTCCCTCCCTCGGGACAGGGGCGTCTCGTGGGCGTCTACGGCAGGCAAAAAACGTCAAATACGGAACTGTAGTCTTCCCCCGGGAGCTGTTATCGAACGATTTAACTATCTCGTTTGAGCACAATATAACGCGCACGCTCGATGAAACGCAGGCTATGACTATAAAAAAAGAGCGAAACGAACTTAAAGATGATAAATTTATTTTGTATAACTATATGTATAATTTGAAGGGACACTGTGTATGTATTTATTAAAGTGATAAAGGATGATTAATTTTTTATAAGAATTCTGTCACGTAATGAGGATTGAAAAGACCAATAATAATGAATACATGACAATAATGACAAAATAATTACAATTATAATAAAATAATTACGAATAACAATAAATTAATAGCATTAATTTCCAGATCATAATTTAATTCTCATCAATTTTTTTTCTTACGAATTATTTATATATATTAACCATATATAATTACAATGATAAAAATTTAAAAAAAATTGTATAACAATTTGAGAAAAAATTGCACACGCTCTACTCTGATTCGTAACTGTCAAATGAGTTGGTATTAGTAATCGATTCTGATTAAAGACCCACGCGTATCGACACACTCGAGCGGAAGTATATAAGGTCGGAATCGCGTTAAAGATAAGATCGGATATAAACACTCGTGGATTCTCGAAACATCCGTAACATCGTTCGCTTAATCTCCACATGACTCTCGCATTCTCTTCCCGTCGTAACAAACTTTAAACAATGAGACGTCAATCGAGATAAATCCCGGACGATATGTTTTGCATACCGAAAAAAATCGAGCGATAAGAGGAAGGAGGACGGGCCCCGTTTTCTCGGTCCCGCAATTATCAGCGCGATTATTTACGCCGGCCGAGCCAGATACAGAGTTGTCAGCATCCTCCGCACGGCGAAGTGCATTCGCTGCACTTTGAGAAACGCACGAGGCAAGACGACGACGACGACGACGACGACGACGTGTCACCGATCGACGGGGTGTGACAGCGGCGACGGCGTCGTTGCTCCATCGCTGCCGACGATAACGGAACCGCTGTCGCCGTTCTCGGTATCCGGTGACGATGGAACGTGCGTATATCGTCCAAACGCGAGATAACGCGCCTTGATGCTGATTAAGATGATCAGCGCCGCCGCCGGATAATCCGACTTGCTCTCCGCGCGCGCGTCTCATCGCTTCTCGAAATTTTCCGACATACATCGGTATCGCGTTACAGCGCGGGGGGGAGAGGGGGCTAATTCTGCGCTACCAGTTCGCTGAAAGCTTACTTTAGTCTCGATTAGGCTAAAAATAATATAAACAACAAAATGGAGAATGCGCGATGTGTGCGACAATGATGACGACATATGATTTAACATACTTGTGTACTCTGAGAGTCTCCTATCTAAAATATATAGAAAGTTATGATTATGCCATTAGCGAAATAATGTATATAATCGATAATATGTATAACGTGCACGCGGCATCGCATTTCCTTTAATGAAAATTACTTCTGTAAATTTGTTCATCTAAACGATACAAAAAAGACGTGGCCAGCGTGGCGATGAATTATTGCAACGGATATAAAAAGTGCCGGATATTAAAACTGACCGCATTGCTCTTGAAGATCGAAGAGCGTCCGAATTTCTTTTTTTTTTTTTCATTTTTCGTTTTTGTACGAATATCGATTCTATTGCTCGGCTTGAAAAATAAATGCCGCGTGTTTCACGTTGCATCATTTTTTTCCGCTTCGAACTGCGCCGCGCTATATGTCACTTGAAATATGTCGATTTCGATCATCGAAGCGAAAAAACAAGGAGGACATAGAGTGGAGAGAAGGGCGAAGGGGGAACGGATGCTGGCGCATCCGCGAGTGCATTGTGCCTTCATTCTTCACAGTCGAAAATAAACTCCCGGCCGCACGCGCTGGTCGCGTTGTGTATATTTTTTTGCTCTCTCTCTCTCTCTCTCTCTCTCTCTCTCTCTCTTTCTGTTTCTCTACGCAGCGGCCGCGTTTGTATATATGGCGCTTAAAACGTCTTTATTACTGTCGCGCTAGTCCCGATAGAAAGTCGCGCCACAATGATCTTCGAAGGGATCGCTCTGACAGATTTAAGAATAATAACGCTCGGTGCTAGAGATAAATAGAGCGTAGTACGGATATCTTCCCTCTCCGTGGACATAAAGCTTTCCTCCGATTTATAGTTTCTCATATTTATTATTCTTTGGCCGAATTATTTAGCTGAGATTAATAGTCTTAAAACGAGAGAGTATTTGAGCTATAAAAGCACGCTTATATATCAAAAAGCTATTTCTGATGAATGAGATGAAGGATTTTATTTTCTGTTTTATTCCCGCGATAAATTTATTACATAAAGTACGCGGGAATTATTATGTTATAACAATCTACGATCTACGTCAATCGCGGTTTAGAAGCGAAATTAGCTTATGAAATTGTAAAAGTTATGAATATTTCAAGCAGATATTAGTTTCTTTTTTTTTTTTAAACTTCTGAAATATGTATTAAAAAGGATTTTTAAAAATAAAAATTAAAAGTTTCAACAATACTTTTACGATATAGTAACCGCGGTCCTGATAATAGAAAGAGATAGCACAATCACTTGGACGGCTGGGTTTGCGCTGGCTTTCTCGATCGAAGGGCTATATCACGTTGGCAGAAGCCAGTAATGGCTTCGTCGTTGTTCTCCAATGTCAACAAAACATTGCTAATGTACGAACCCTCGAACGCTCGCCCTCACCCTCGTCCTCGTCTTCGCGTCTCCCCCTTCATCCGACAGAGCAGACAGAAAAATGGAGAAAGAACATGGGAGAGACGTTATTTCCAGCCAACTGACAATCTTACCTCGTGCGATCGATTTGTTAAAATTTTAAATTGTCTTACTCGGACCGATCTAAGTGATAAGTCCTCTACGTTGACCTCGATTCGATCTATCGCGCCATAAAATATTGAAATTATGTGAAATATACTTAGATCACACTCTTCTTTTTTCGGAGATTAGCATCGTTGCTAACCACTTGCTACTTTTCAAGAGCGTCCTTACATATATATGTGATTAGATATTTACTTTTAAAATTATTCTTTGAATTTTTTTTCATACATAAATTTCATATAGAGATGATAAACTTATTTACAACTTAAAGGTGTATAAGAAAGGATATGTACCTAGTTTACGATTATTATGGATTGATACTTAAATTGTAAACACAGCGAGATTATTATTTTGCTCCATGGCCGTCGCTCGGAAACTACTGGCAGGAAGATTAACGTCTCTCTTATTCGCCGCCGGTACCGTCAGATTGTCCACTTTAGATTAGATTAGATTAGGGGCGAACGTTTTATTCGCGCCGCATAAGCGAAACACACGCGGGAGAGAAGGCGCCCGGCTGCTCACCGCATTTGTTTGTGGCGACGTTTTATCGGGCGACGTGTGCGGTTCTTCTGACGTTTTCTGCGAACTGGACTCGATGATCCGCCGTATCATTGTCGTAAAATTCTACGCGTGAACAAAGAAGAGTGGCACGCATAACGATTATAAATTGTATATTTCAAGAATATAAAAGCTGTTGCGAGAGACGATAATTAATCGGAACACAATTGTAATACTAAATGTGGCGAAGAAAAAAAATAATTTTTAACAGATATTTATCTGAAACTTAATAAATAAGCTTGGCGAATATTTTTACAGAAAATTGAAAGAGAGAGAAAGGAGACAGAGATTCTCTCCTTTTTATTATAATCATAAAATTATCTTTAATTATATTATAATTTTAATTTTTGAACAAATTTCAGATTTGTCAAAAAAATGCCTATACACATGTATTGATAGAAAATATATGATACATATATTGTATTTAGACAAATCAAGAGAATGATTAAAAAAATAATAGTTATCAATCATATAATTGAAAGACTCATAATAGTTATAATTATAATTATTTCTTGCTCAGCCTTTTATCACTGGAAAAAAAAAGCAGACTAAAAATAAAATTCAGGTTAAAATCATAATAACGCACGAGAGATATCTTTAATAGATAATTTTTAGCAATATTTTATATTTCTACAATTTTGATAATAAAGTTTGTAAAGATAAAATTTCAGTAACTTCGATGCTTTTACTGTATAATGATGTAAAAATACATATCAATATTGCGTTGCACTTTTTGCAAAGTTACACAGTAATATGGAATAAAAATGGAATACGATACGATTTTATGTTTAATACGATTTAATGTTTATTTTACACTATAATATATTCTTCACACACCTCATTCTGAACAATATGTATATTTTATTGAAATTTTTACGAATATAAAATTTTCGATCATTACTTTATTAAATAAAATAATAGGTGAACTCTCGAGGAACAAAAAGCGGATATACGTGCAATAAATATTAAGCATAAAAATTAAACAATTCACGAGGATTTTAATGAATTAAAATTTACAAAAATAATATATTTATGATTAAAAATAAACGTATAGCAACAATCTAAATTTGCATCATTATTGTATTTTACTTTATTATTTCTAAGCGATTCGCGTGTGACGTTTCTTTTTAGTCAAATATTATTCTTGTGAATTGCTTATACATATAATTTTTTATTTAATATATTACACACGTGCATTTGCTATTTGCTTCTCTGCCTATTTTCTTTATTTTCATAGAAATCTTTTTTGTTATTACTTTATTACTCGTGTAACGTGTTAAAATTTAACGAAAACATATTAACGTTTATCCGATTAATTTCGATTAATCCATTTCCCACATTTCTAATATCTATTAATATTTTTAAATGATACTCGAATCTAATATCATTGATCATTTATCATATGTATATATATATTTTCTCGTTCTGGATATATGTATAATATTTATATGTAATGCCTACATTCTCGATTCTTAAGATAGAAAGTAAGTTCTATCGTCAAACTTTAACGAAACAATTTCGCTTATTGGATTATTCTACGGTTGATTAACCGCGGGTAGATATCGATTCGCGGACAAGGGGGTTAAAAATAATCGAAGTGGCGGGTTCTCCTAGAAGGGACAGTGCGCCGGATGTGGCAAGGGACATATGGGGGAGTCAGCATCGAGAGGGCGTAACGGCTGCGGGGGTGGCTGCGATAAGGGTTAGACACAGGGGTGGCTGCGCCAATATTGACTCCTTCTGAAAAGCAGAGACTCGCCGGTGACACAAAGAGGGTGGCGCTACTTTACCTCGCCCTTCGTACATCCTACGTATTCTTTCGGCATGGCGCCCGATTACGGCTAACTTCGGCCACTGTCGCGTCGTCATTAATCACTCGAAGGTTCGAAATACTTTCAAGAGAACTTTCTCTATTGCAAACGTTTAAATTGGATAAGAAAAATCTAACTCTAGATATTTTTTTAGAGAAAAAGAAAAATTTGTTTATTTAATATTATGTCTCCCATTTTAGGGCTATGTATATGTGTAATATAAAAATATTTTATATCGGATTATAGATCTGCGTAATTAGATATATAATTAATGCTTCTAATCTTTTCCAAGTCGCATAAATTATAAATTAGACATTGATTTTTTGATATTCAGTTTTATTACGATTTCATATGTGCATGATTAATCGACATCTTTAATCTTATAGTCACGTTACGTTAATTATAGGATTTTGATAATTTAATTATGAAATATATTTTTCAGCGCGTTAATAAAAATTTATTTGCGTTCTAGATTAATACATGTTTGATGACACCTAGCAGATTCGTAAATGCATATCGCGATTTAGATGAAAACAGTTTTTATTACTAAATTCCCGTGAGATTTATCGATGATATATCGATGGCGAATTGACGTTTGGTTGAAGCACGTGAATTTTTCCGACAACGATTACGCAAAGAACGACGACGCGAGTCTGTCGCGTGAATTTTCGCGCGCGAATAAAGATGCTTTTGGGTCAAGCGGAAGGAGACACTCGTTTAGATTGTAACGCCGCGACGTGTCCCCGAAATAGCCGCGCGAATACTGGTACCATTCCCCGGTTTACGGTTACAGCGAGCACGGTGTCCGGGCAGCGCGCTGCCCGTGTCTGTAACCAGAGAACCCATTTCAACGTATACCGTATGCGCTGTCGCCGTATCCGCTTCCGAGATTTTTGGACTCTAAATGTCAAATTCTCGACGTTGATTAATCCCCTCGACCGCATTATGTCGTAATTAAAACGACAGATTATATCGCAAAAGTTTCTGCATCGCAGAAAAAAAGTCGAGACTTTCTTCTTTAAAATTTTATTGTGTTATTATGATCACAAAAGTTTAAAAAACTAAGTATCAATTTTTAATATAATTTATATAATTTATATTAATAATCTTTAATATAATATAATATATATATATATAATATTAAAAATATTTATGGCACGCATTTACAACACTTCCGCAAATATTTGTTATCAAAATTTTCTAGTATTTATAATTGCCATTCAGCCTAAGTCCTCTAGTTTATTGCGCGTAGTTCTGTACTCGTTTATATTTTTGCATCGATTGTGCAATGAATAAGGTCTCTCGAAAGACCGAGACAAGAGAGGAGAGACAGACTCAAGGAAATCGTTCAGACGTCGCGCAATTTTCCGCGACGACGCGTCACTTCCATGTCATACTAGCATGCGGGAATTGGGCGCGGCTCAACCTCGCCAAGGTCGAACCAAGATACTTGGCTTATGCAATTTTCACGATGTAAAAATGCGTTTATTTTCTTGAAACTGTGTCGGCACCAAAAAATGAAAAAAAAAAAAAATTCACGCATTCGCTTGTATTTATAGATTCAATTTCCGAGAGTGCATCAAAGTTTTTTTTATATCTCTTTTAGTTTTTAATATTCTTTACCTCTATCGCACTTTTTTGGAGAGCTATATATAAGAATTTGTTGTATACTCGTCTCACGCTTGATTTTTGACACACTTTTTGACAAATCAGGATTTTCAAGATAATTTTGAAGGGTTGATGTTATTTTACTTTATTAATTTTCTTTTTACAATTGTCTGTATTATTAATTTTTAACTACAGCTAGATTTCTTTTATGTAGAAACATATTCTCTCGCAATTTTCTTCACTTCTCATTCTCTCTCAAAAATCGTACATACATTTTCATTTTCAGTGCGAAAAACAATATATTTAACGAAGAAACTACAACAATAATATTAGCTTTTTTTTAATTTTCTGCTTATTATACATAGCATTTATTGTATTCCACCATTTCTTTGGTTTGACTCGTTTTTCGTCCTGTAGATCCACGTAGTGAAAATAGTCGTCCCATCCTCTCCGCCATGTCCCTCCACGCGGATCCCCTCCTGGGGCCCCGTGCGTGTACTGGACACATTCGCACGCGCGTTGCATTCTGGGAATGCGTGCATGAATGAATGCCCCTCTGTCCCCCACGGTTCCGAACAAGAAGAAGAGGAAGAGACGAGGGATCGCGGGGTGGAAACGAAGGGGGACTCGAGCGGCTCGTTCTCTTTTTCAACGGCAGCAGCGGGAACGAGGCGGGCCCTTTCGGCCCTTACGTGCCCACATGTGGACCCTTCCCGCGAGCTGTCAGATTTGACATGGTCTTCTTCAAAGCGGTTTTCACCGAGCATGCCTCCCCTCCGCTTCCCCCCCCCTCATCGCGCCTTTTTTCGTCCCCAAAAATGGCTGAGACGATCCAACATGGCCGTGCCCGTCTCTTTCTTTCTCGCTCTCGCTCTGTTTTTCCTTTTTTCTTTTTTTTTTTCTTCGGCGAAAGGGCGGTCGAGGGGCATTGCGCATTCAGTGGCGCCTTTCAATCTCAGACGAATCCTTTGTGGTGGTTTGCGGTTGGGCGTTCATCCTCTTCGATCAGCGCGCGGGCGCGTCCCTTACTCCTTCGAGAGTAAGGGAATCGGCCAAATTGAGATACACGTTCAATTTGGAACATACATTCTTCGAAATCACAAAATCGGGTAATTCTAAACTTCGTTTGCTCTTTTCTTTTCTTTTTTTTTTTTCTTTTTGAAATAAGAATTCTTAATAAAATATCCATCGTGAATTAATTCAGAATTAATGACATAAGATCTCTGATATGCATTGACATATTTTTGTTTTGGCCGATCCTCTACTTGCGACTTTGCACTTGATATGAAATCATCATCAAATATTTCCACTTTTGTCTATTATACACGTGAATCTAAAAATCTTTAAGAACGAGGACTCGCGCTGCGTGTTTCTTTGGCTTGCCTGGGGCTTCTTCCGGGATTAAATCCGCTTCACGCGTGGTCCCTCGGCAACGGGATCACATACGACGCCGACGGATTGACGAGACGAGATGATGACAGAGATCCCCATACGCTCGTGTGCGACACACTTGCGGTACATCGAAAACTACCGGCAGGTTCGGCGTAATCCGGATTAAAAAATTCCAAAACAGCAAAAGCGTTTTAACGCCGCGGCGCGCTTTCTAATACGAGCGCGAGGACGCGTCTCCTACCTGCGGCTATCTCGTCGATCCGTCGTAAATAACGATGCGTCTCTGATAGATCTATGGAAAACAGCGAGCTGGACCGGCCACCGAGTCGACGACCACCACGGTTGGTGGCGTATTCAAATAGAGAAAAAGAAATACGAATGAACGGGCTTTCATTTTTTATCGAAATTCTCACGCTGTACGAAGATTTTGTTCTCTCTAATACGAACGTGGAAACTTTTTTTGTAGTAAATGTGAATTTAGAGAATGTTAATTTTATATTATATTTGTCATAATAATAAGTAATGTATATTGTAGTATGGATGTACAGGATATAAATCTCTTCTTTTATCGGATTTATGTTAGACAAGGAGGTAAAAGAATTTTTTTTTTTTATATATATATAATTTTGTTTAGACTTCTTTTTAATAAATTATTTATTTGAAAATTATTAAAAATTATTAAAAATTTAAAAAATTAAAAAAATTATTTAATAAAAAAATTGAAACCTGAATATTTGAATAAAAATCCATTAAATTCGTGCGTTTAATCTATTATCATGATTCGAGAAAATAAAAATAAAAAAGATTATAATATTATAATACAAAAATAATACCATCTCCCTATTTTTCAATTTAAAAAAATAATAGCTTTGTTTTGCATTCGTAGAGTAGTTATTGGTGCCAGAATTAAGCATTTATCCCAAGCGATTTTGCAGGAATTTACGAGTTATCTGCCTCGAGATAACATGTGTTGTGCTGCAAAACTGTTCGCGCAAAACTGGCACAGTCTTCCTCAATACATTGTTGATTTATGAATCGAATTTAAACACATTGCAAACTTGCACGTACAACAATTGGCACGAGAACACGGATTCTTTGACAGACTTTGTGATGCATTATCCTATTAGGTCAAATTATATCAAATTATAATAAGTGAAATAACGTGACGCGTCATTTATCATCGAAATAATTCCCGACGTGCATCAATGAGTGTCATATCGTAATCTTTTCCTATTTTATTTACGTGCTTCTCATTTGAGAATTTCTACTCTTCGTTTTATTATCGCGATTTTATGACTCGCGCGAAATCTACAACTCGAAAAATCATCAAGTTATGCATCAATCGCTGTTATAGATGAAAGCTATGAATTAAATTAAACAACTTTTGTAAATTTTTTGCATGATAATCTACCGTGTAAAAAAAATGACTTTTACTATCGACATGATAATTCTAAGTATTTTAAAACGATGGAATATAATTTTAATTATTATTATTCTCTCTTTTTCTCTCTCTCTTTGGGGAATATATCAGTTTCTATTTAAAAGGAAAATTTTGACTACTGTTTACACGTAATAGAAACACGTCGATCATTATAGTTTGAGGTACACTTATCATTTACAATACCGGAAACCGAATCTGTCAAAATTACATCAGTTATAATCCCTGGCGGATTTTCTTGCGCTGGTGAATTTCGTGCGGATGATCCCATGTTCGCGCGAGAAATTCGCCCGGACGTTTTTCACGGACAGGATTGAAGAGCCTGCAGGTAGAGAAAAGGCGAGAGCCATAAGTTTACAAACAGAGGCTCGTACAGTGTGTACACGGTACGCTGCCTCCCATTATTTTAGGCCCGGGAAACTTTCCTTCTCTCTATCTGCTTATGGAATCAGCTGCCAGTAACTTCCTCGTGCTCACCTGCCGAGAGGAGTGGACGCGCGGGATCCCTCATCCTCCGGAGTTGCCACAGGAAAATCCGCCGTTTCTTCCCTTGAGATTTCGAGGCCGACAAACGAGTCAGCCGATTTTCAATTTGCTCTCCACGGATCCCGAAGTTTGCCTTTCTGCCTTCTTCAGCGAGTTAAGTAATCCCGGAGGCAAAACTGGCGGTCTCTTCGAGGGCGAAGTGCGCGACGGTTGCGTGGGATATTTGGAATGCGAAAAATAAATTTGAAAGTTACATAGAAGAAACACGCTTAAATTAAACTAACTTGTAGATTTAGAAGACTTGCTGATCCAGTAAATTTTTTCTCATATACTAGTTGCCAGTTTCTCGATATATCACATATGAATCTTGAAAAATTAACAATTTTTATTCGCTCGAAAATTATTAATGATACGGAAAATTTCAGAGAAAAAAGTAGAGAAAGAGAGATAAACGGAAAAAAAAAAAATCTGTTATGAGTCTGCAATAGCGCTCTGGCCTAAACTTATTTCCACGGGAGGATATCGCACGTAGACTGGAATAAAGTGTGCGACAACACAGGGGCGATATAATCCGATTTTATGAGGAAACCACGGTATAGAAAGAGAGAGAGAGAGAGAGAGAAGGGGAAGATGCTATCGGGTCTCTCGTACCGGTCCCAGGCGATATAAACTTAGACACGCGAATTAGTGGTGTCGCGATAGCATCTCATTTCGAGGCGAGCGTGCGATCAGGAATTTATCGAGAAATTAAATTAGAAATTATGCTAATACCTGACAGTCTATATACGCTCGTATATACACAATACAATATATATATTACATGTATATATTGTGTGTGTGTGTGTGTGTATATATATATACATACTACACATAGACCCGACGCTTTTCTCACCCCGAAATCGATCGTCGTGAATGAGCAGCTGTGGCGTCGCGTTTCCTCAGTTATTTATACGTGATTTGCGCCACTCAATTAAAGACACCTTCTATAAAGCTGCTCGTACAGTATACGATGTAATTTGTTAGATCGACACTATATCATCAACCTCGCTCGTTCCTGAGGTTTGATAACGCAGATTTGTAAGACAATTTTATCAAAGTTAAAAGAAAATATGAGACAAAAAATGCATAAAATAATTACGCACGGATTTTAATCTCATTATAAATTATAAATTTAATCTGATTAATATAGATAAATTACGCATAGAATAAATGAAATTGAATAAGGTACGTTCAACTGAAACATAGACTAAAATCTGTGATGTTTCATTTAAATATACTTAATATTATATATATATGCCAAATATAGGATACGGTAATTTAGATAATCAATAAATTTATTAATAAACAAAACAATTAATTAATAAAAGAAGAATTAATAATATTTTATACAGATAATTTAAATTTGCTATGAAAAAAGTTACTCACATTTGATTTACTTTCTTCAATGACTTAATAGCCAAAGTCATTGATCTCAACTTTATGATACGAAGGAGATAACCATCGGCGAAGGCACGACTATGGTTTCATTAATCGGCCCGTTCGTAAATAAGATTTACTTTGAAATTCCGCGGCGGTCGCCAAGATCGATTTGTCCACTTTTCGTGAGACAACGGCATCTCACGTAGAACTGTCCGCAGATAGAATCTCGTCGCATTCCCGGCATTTTTTATAATCCTTGACGTTGATCTAAACATGGGCGCGCGCGCGCGCGACAGAAACATAAACGAAATGTCTAAAATAAAAAAATTATTATTTTTATATATAGCGCAATTAAATGATGTATGCTAATTACACGCATAAAATATCTCTTTTATTTTACTTAACTAATTTTAATATAAGTATTTTAATTATAAAATTTATTCCCATTAATTGAAGGTTTAATTAAAGATTGATTTAAAGGTAGAAATTAACTAACGGCTGATTCTTGATATTTCGTGCGTATTTTTACGCAATCGATTTTTTTTTTCACGATAACAAGATGTCCAATTAAATTTAGCAGATGCATATCGTTATATAAAGAATTGAAGAAAATAACAGAGGCGAGGCGATTGAAGGGATTCGTGCAAAGATATCTGAATGATAAATTGCATGGAGATAATTATTAATTATTCTCTTTGAAGTTATATCAAGTCAAAGCTTCAACATTTAAAAGACCTGTACCCCTTCGATCTTACGTGGTCACGCCGAAGAGGAGAAAAAGAACAGAGAAGAAGCGTCGATCCGGAGACGCGGAGTATAGGTGTCACGGCTTCAAAATAAATGCCTTTTGCACGCGATGAGTCACAAATTCTAATGAAAATAATAATAACCCCGAAAGATTCCGTTCTTTTTCGTAGCCGTGCGATGCAACGCGGATAAATTTACTGCGCGATCCACGGACAGATAAGGCATACCTGGGGACACCTCCATCCGGTTATAGATTCCACCATGTAACGGGTGATACGAAAAAAGATCAATCCGATAGACTCCTCGGTCCTACGTCGTTTTGGTGTACATGGGGTCTTAATGCTAGAATACAAAGGGCGACATCCCGACTAATTAGACATTTTATCTCTCGCGTTCGCAGGAATTGGAAACCAGTACATATTTACAATCATATAGATAGCATCTTTTAACTGGTGGTATGAAAAAGATCAATGGGATAAACAGCAGTTTCTAATCATCTCTCGGTGTGTAGAGAATATATCTTTCTCTTATTATATACATATGGCGATACAAAAATCGTGACTCAATTAATTAGGATCTTACATCGTTAATGTAAAAATTGATATTGATAAATTTATTTTTCATATAGTTTGCAATAGGTAAAAGACAAATTTTACACTAATAACCGCAATTATTCTAGTGTCATTAATAAAGATAATATTTTTTGTATTTATCACATTTATCGAAACAATTCAAATTTACAATGTGTTGACTTAAATCCTTGCTTTTGTATATTTAAATACATTTGTAACATCTAATAAAAATGGATATAAGTATAATATTAAACTATTTAAAACTATTTATACACATATTTATATTTAGATATTATATAATGTCTGAATATATCTACTTTATCCCAATGTTATGCAATTGTGCAAAATATCTTGGAAACTCTTTGCAGTGATATATTTTTACTTTCTACAAAGTTGCAATGCTCAAGATGTTTTCCGTGTTCTCTTATCATTTTGGTAGTTCCTCTCTTGTACTCAAAGACCGGTTCTCGAAAACACCCCGTAGAGACAAGTGTCGCAGCACTTGCCTTGAACAGTGCGATATCACCGGTCTCGCGTCTAAACGACTTGTAAAACAAGCGCTTAACGATTGCTGGGTACCTGGAGGAGATAGACAAGGAAGGGGAGAGGAAAAGGTAGAAAGAGAGGTAAACGAAGGGGGAAGCTCGGCCGGATCCGTGGATCTCCACGTACTTCGAGGAGGTCCAGCTTGCTAAATTGAGTTTACGAGACGCCAAGAGCGTTTCTCTCGCCTTTTCTCTCTCTCTCTCTCTCTCTCTCTCTCTCTCTCTCTCTTTTCTCTCTTTTTTTCTTCCGTTCTCTTTTCCTTTCCATTGCGCGTTTCTTTAAAATCTTACCCTCCTTCTCTACTCGGTGCCCGCCCTTAATTCACAAGTACGGGATATACCCTTTTCTCAGTACTTTACGTGCCTGTGCTGGTGTTATCTTAGGCGATATTATTTCCATTCCCCAGTCGATCGACATCGCCGGATTATCGCGAGGCGGCGGTTTAATGCGGTGCTCGCGCTCGCGAACGCAATTAAATCGGGCCCCTGGGATATCTTCATAATAGAATGATGGAGAACGTGTGGCTAATAAGGAGGGATCGATGACGAACGTATATTACGTTTGTGTCTACTTTGCTCGATACACGCGTGGTATACTCGATGAAAACTCTGCTTGGAATAATTAGAAGATTTAGGCTAATAATATTTTAATTTTCTTTTACAGTAAAGGATTAATAATTTCTCAAACATAGGTAATAGAGAGCATGACTTAAAGCGAGAGAAGATAGATACGACCATTAAATATTATATTTGACAACGACAAAGCACATAATTGGATATAATTAACATAATAGCTTAAACGCGATGTATGATAATGATATGATCAACATAAAAATTTGTTTAAACCGGTTTGCGTCCAATTCACTGCTCTTTGTTCGCAATTTACTTTGCAACGCGCCTTTTTATTTATGCAAAATATAAATCTTCAAAAAAAAAAAAAAAAAGAAATAAAGATTGCTGTCTTTTTTTAAAAGGCAAAAACGCCGCTTTGCTGTTTCAGTGGACAGAGGGAGGACAAGACTCACGGCGGGGGCTTAGGAGACTCCAGCAGCGAGAGCGGCGATGAGACGAAGCGGCAATCCGGACAGCAGCCACAGCAACAGCCGTCCTCTTGCGCCGTTCAGCAGCAGCAGCAGCAGCAACAGCAGCAGCAGATGGTGGACCACCAGCAAACCTCCGGCATGTACCAGCTTCCGCCTCCGGTCACGGTCTCCAGCCCGCATTCGTATCACCAGAGTCACGGCACGTCCTTGAGCCACCCGCACATGCAGCACCACGATACGAGCAGCGAGAGCGGCGATGACAAGAGGAACCTCCATCATCAGTTGCAGCACCATATCCAAGTCGGCACCCACGGCGCTCATGGACTCGTTCATCCCACCGCTACCTTGCCACCACCGCCCAGCTGCGCTCAACAGAAGAGTCAGCTGGATTACATGCAGTACTACAGCCCGCAGGTAAGAAACATCTTTTTTATGTTTCTTTAATTTACGTTCATTAAAACGAGGATTTCTCGTATCTTTTTCCGCGGGCGCGTTTTCTTAAAGAAAAATGTTACGGTTTTGTCTTATAGAAAAATATTATGTTGTTCTATAAAAAAAATTAAAGTAAATATTCAAAGATATCAAATTTTTAAAGATATATCTAAAAATGTAAGATCTTTTCGACTCTTTTCAAAAATTTATAAATGTAAAATTCGAACATATATACATACACACACATGTTCCTTCCATTGACATCATGGAAATGATGAGACAAATATGAAGAAATCATTCTTTTCTGTGATAGGACTATCTAATCGGCACGCCGACCTCCGCGGATCTGCAGAAGTCCTTGCCACACACGGCGACGTCGATGCAGATGGGCGCGATCGCACCTTCCATGGGCGGGTTAAGTCCGATGGGTCCCTCAACGATGTTATCCAATACTATGCAAGGTGTCAACACCATGAACACTATGTCGATGAACGGCATGGGCATGGGCGCTTACCAGGGCATGGGCTCCATGGGGATGTCGACGTCGCACGCGAGTTACCACAGCGGCCTCGTGTTGGGCGAATACCATTCCTTGTGACCTTGGGCCCCAAGCACTCAAAGCAAAAGAAGCCAGGAGAAGACTTAATGCACATCAGTGAGGCGCAAGACTTCCGGTTGATCAAGGTATTCTTGAATAGTTGCTGTGATATTATTTGGATCGTCAATAAATTATCACCAAAGAATGATAAGGAAAATCTTATCTTATTGATATTGAAGTTTGCTTAAAGTGTATTATAAAAAGATGTAAAATTATTTAAAATATTAATAAAAATTATTATTAAACGAGCAATCCAGTGAGCGCGATTTCAATTTATTGTTAATGCAATTATTAAATAATGAAAGAACTTTAAGTTAAAAATTTTTTTTTATCGTGGCAATAATTCCTTGGCGATCCAATAATGTTCAGATAAATAGGAAGGACAGTTCTGTACGGATATATCGTTTCGTGAGCTTTTCTTCAGTGGGTTTTTAAAGCGTATGAAGAGCGTCAAAAATAACTGTCTGTTAAACGTCGTGTCTGTCTCGGTGTTCAAAACAATTTTTTTAATTGCGTAAATTAGTTTTTTTATAGATATACCAAGAAAATAGGAGAATAAACGTATAAATAATTACTATTGGAAAAAGCCGCTCTTTAGTATATTTTCTCTAGTTATGTATAATATATGAATTATAAAATTATTTAAATAAATTATATACATAACTTTAATATGAATTAGTATGTTATATTTTAAATAATCAGGATTCTCTTGAAGAAGAAAGACACTTGTTTAGTAAAAATCATCTGTTTTATTTTCAGACAAAAAAATATTTTTTTATCTATATGTATAAAAATTCTTGAATTTTCTATGAAACGATTTTCTATACTAAGGATGTCCGAGAATCTGAATCAAAAGATACCGAGACGAAGATGACGTTTCCGAACGAAATATAGCAAAAGACATATTAGCATTTTACTTTCCCAGTTCGTAAACTCTCGTGACAAGCCGGCTAGACCGGCTTGTGTTTACCACTATTTCCATAAGTAAACAATGGAGGTAAAAAATTCTGCCTCCAGCTTTTCTGTTCCGTATTCTTGGCGCCGTACTTTTCCGTTTTTTTTTTTTTGTCCGCGCGGAATAAATTGCACAAAGATAATGTTTCTTTTTTTTTTAACGCACGCAGAATATAAGCGACAGATTCCGATCATTCCCCCTATCGTCCCTTCCTGCCTCCCTTATCTCATAGATTTGACCTGCCTACTAATTAATTAACCGTAATCAATTACGCTCCTCTTACATCGTACGCTTTTGTGTTTGTCCTGTATGTACATATGTATAATACACATGCATTCGACATATATTAAGTTAATCTCGTCCTTGTTCGCTGCCTACCGGGTGTTCCCGAATCGTTGATTGGATTTCGTGATTAAACAATTACGAAATCTTAAATTGACATTTTAGCGATGAAAGTTAACCTATATTTCTGATGTTCAATAATTTGAGCACTCTGACTCAATAATTTTCTTAGAAAATTATTCGGGATTTTTTTGGAAGAGCAAAAATAAAATACGTCAATATGTTTTATTATTTCTATAATTCACATTCCATAGATGCGTGGTTTGTGTGAGGAATGAGAAAGTATAGTTATTATCAAAAAGTTATTATCACAAGAATATATATTACATCAAGAGTGATTATTATTGATAAAAAATGTGATATCGCGTGTAGTGATTAAATTGAATAAAAAAGCAATTAGAGATGGGTATGAAACTTTAGGGTATCCCCAGTAGACAGTGAATGCTCGTCGCATTATATAAGATAGCGCGTAAGTTATCATTTAACCGCAGTTCGCAGTCTGTAAATAAATATATCTAAAGACAATGAGAGAAAGAAAGAACGAGAATGTATATGTTGCGCGAAGAGGAAAGAATGTAAGAGGGAACAGGAAGAAGAAAGATGAGAGTATGTAGAGATAGAAAAGTCGGGATATTGAGATGAATTGTTAATTTATTATTCAAGTGAAAAATATATTAAATTGCTTTCTTGCTCACAAAAATATTTTTTTTTTTTTATTATCGATCATTGCGGGTATTTTCTTTTTTAAACGATGTGATTTTTATTTTTTTACGATGAAAAAATAAAATTAACTTACTGTAATTTGCTTAATGTTTTTGTTTAAATAATTTTAATGCGTAAAGAACGGCAGAAAAATCATTATTGGATAAAGTCGCTTTTAAAACGCTATACAGAGTGACGTTTTAATTTATCTCAAAATGTCGACTTTTCATTCGTAAAACATCTCGCACGCCTGATGTCCTGAATATTCCGTTAGCTGCGACATTGCCTTGTAGATTCTTATCTAGGATATGTCGAGGAGAGAAAGGATTTCCCTTACGAGAGAGTCCTCGGGACGAAACAGGGTAGGGGATAGAATCGAGATGAAAGGAAAGAGATAGATGTAGGATAAAAAATAATAATATCTTCGATCTTATGGCACAGAACCTACCGGCGTTATTTTCATTTTGCACCTTTCACATTCATCGCGTTCTGCGTGATCCTTGTTAATCTTTACTAAAATAATCGCGCATCTACAAAAAATTACGTTATGATATTTATTCGACAATTCGAAAGTGCCACAATATGCGTTACAATAGAGAGAATATTAACGATTCGTAAAAGGAATCGATTAATATAGAATGTATCTGAATGAAGATAGATAAAAGAGACACAGTAAAACAGTAATTCTAAGAATAATACAAAATCTTCCGCTAGTTGACAGAATTCACGACGCAATTAAAAAACCTTGCATTCGAGAAATAAGATTTTTTTTTTTAATTGTTCGGAGTATCTGAAATAGAAAAATTTCTTTTATTTTTATAAAAATGATTTGCTGATCAATTTTTAAAAGCTCAAAGTTAAAGCCAATATCGTTAGCTCGTACGTTTTATCAAATTACATTAGACGTAAGGATCAATCGAAACTCTGAAATAAGCCATCATTCTTTTGCAGTTTTGCGTTCGTAAAAACACGATAATTTTAATCAAGCTTTACGTTAGTGCCTCGTATAAGCAGCAAGCAAGCTCTCTTAAACGGACAAATTATTGATAAAATTGATAAGTTGTTTTAACGTGTATGCTTCGGCTGATGAACGCTGGACAAATTATTATTGGAACGACTATTATTTTATTTTCTCGCATTTGAATTGTATCTATCGTTCAAGAGTATCCGTATACACAAGTTATGGTGCACAAATGGACAGCTTCCGACTGGCTCTTTCTCAATTTTTTACTTTTTTTTTTTTTTTTTGAAGTTTCTTTTTCTCCATACGTACTTCGTCATTACTTTCGAGATATTTTTTTAGGCTTGCAAGAGCAGTAATTATGATGGAAAGTTAGAAATTTTTTACGAAACGAACGCTGCGATTCGACCAAAGTTAAAGAATTAATTTTTACGTATAGGATGTTAATCATAATGAGACTCATGCACAAATTACGCACTCGCATGCAACTCGCGCATACAAACGGAAGCAGCGGAAGAGCATCGAGGATGCGAATGTGAACGAGAGGAGAAGCGTGCGCGCGACGCAAGGACGATTATTAATGATCATTATCATCATCTTGGTCCTCTCCAGTTTTCATTCGTGTATTTTAGCGGACAAACCTAACGTTGCACAATTAACTAAGACGAATTGCCGAGAATGAATATGAACGTCGTTATCCATGAGCGTGTGTATGTGTGTATCGATGAGCTGTATGTGTAAGTGTGTGCATGTGTGTGTGTGTGTGTGTAAACGCGAGAGAAAATGGAAAGGGAGATGAGAAATGATGCGTAAGTAGATATAAGTTAAGAGATCACGATGTACGATCGAACTGTATTCGAGTAAAGTTGATGTTATTTAAAGTAAGAGATGCAAATGTTATCTACGTTTATCACGCACACACGTCCTCTTATAATATCCTATATCTTCTGCTTAGATGCTGCCGAGTACTGGAAGAGGTAAGTAGCGCGCGTCGCGATAATGCTTTTGATCTAAAAAAAAAAAATAACTAATTGCAGGGCAATAATTAACAAAGTCTAGATATAAATCTCAATATCTTTATAAGAAGCGGCGATAAATAAATGCATAATGTGTTTCGAAATCGTACACCACACAACGTATCTTTGAATGTTAAAATTTGAATGTTTATGTTTACATTTTAATATTTTTGCATTTATTTATGTTCATGTCTGCATTTATCATGTTTATATTCATATGTTTATGCCCCCCCCCCTCCCCCCTGCCTTCCGATTCGCATCAAGAAATTTACGTTTTTATTCATCTATCCGTTTTGTTTACATCTACATCCAGATCCATGATCATGTTTACATATACATATTCATCCATGCACATTCAAAACACGCTCACTACATCGTACTTATTTTCACGCAATCATGTTCTTTCAAAAATCTTGAATTTAATACGCCAATAGTTGATAAGATAATAAAAATTTGGATTTAAATCTACATTCGTCGAATTAATTTTTTCGCGACGAATAAAGAAAATAGAGATACATTTCCGCGTATACAGCGAAGAGATGAGAATTTCACCGGAATTATACTGATTTGAATCCCTAACGACGAGTCGAAAAAATAGTCGCGATATAATACAATGATGTTGAATAAAAATCTTTTTCAAGATTATATTTTTACGTGATCGGCGCAATCGTAACGAGAATCGTAACGCGGGCAGGAGTACGATGTGAAAAAGGCAAGTGTCTGGATCGTTTTCCCCTCGCTGTTGGCGCAGAGCGCTAACAAGTAGCCATTGTGAGCCCCGTGTCAAGATGCTACTTGACAGTATACTCTCTTTCTCCCTGTCTCTCTTTTTCTTTCGCTCTCTCTCTCTCTCTCTCTCTCCGCGGACCCTCTTCAGCAGGGGCCCATACTCGCCCCCGTTCCATCACGCCGCGCAACCGGCGTATGCCGCGCATACACATACAAAAACATAAAAACACACGCGCGCACATACACACGATATATCTCTGTGGGGTCCGTGCTTAACTTTACGATCTCCGAAAATCCCTTCGGAGCTTAGGGCCCCGTCGCGCGCGGCTAATAGAACCGAAATTATAACAGGCCGATGAGCATGCGTCGACTGCTCTTATTCCGCCTCGCTGACGGATTCAGAAAAACCGTAAGGGAAGCCGAATGAGAAATCAACGCAAAGAAACCATGAAGAATTTCATTCCGTTGAATGTCTTATTTACGATCTTTTCTAAATAACAATTAAATTTTGTAAGAAAATATATGCATATATGTGATTTTTAATATACTCTGATATGTAATCTCTTATTATTGAAATAATAATAATCGATAAAAGAGTTGATTTTTTTCAGAAAAATAATTCCATTCTTGCTTATTTTTTCAATGTAAATTTCTTTGGTACAATGTATATTTGTTACTTTTATTTTTATTGTTCATGAAGTTACTTTGTTACGCATAATTTATATACATATTTATTTCTTATCATGATTGTTAGGAGAAATCTCGGAAAAAAATTAGGAACATTAATTAAATTTATAAAAATTTCTGAGCGAAACGTCAATACGTTGCAGCTAGCAGTCTGATGAATTTGATCAAACTCGGGCTGCGATCATCTTTGCGATAAGAAAGAAATCGAACACAAAGGGACGTCCGGTCACGTGGAGAAGCCAGATGCTCTCTTTCAGGATCGAAGAGGATATTATCTGAACTACGCTGGTAAATATCGGCACAAAAAGGAGGACGAAGATTTTATCTGTCTCATCGCGATCGTTTGATAGACCTAATAGCGAGCCGAAGGACGGTCGTTTTGAAATAATTACCAGTTCATATCCGCAGCACCGATCTTTCCGGATTCATTCGGATACATTGTAAGATCAAAGGACGATGTTCTCTTCTCCGTCGCTATTTTTTCGTCGCGAGTTTTGCGAAAAAAATATTGTTATAAAAAAATTTAATCTGTCATAATCAATTATTAGAAATATTGTATATTTTCTTTTCTTTTTTTCCTATAAAAATAATTTGTTTTAAAAAATATTAATATAAATATTATCGATATAAATAATATAAACAATTATAAATTATAAATAATATCTTTGAATTATAAATTGATTATAAATAATTAATCTTTGAAACTATGAGCAATATTAAATTATGTGGATAATTTATTTTTAAATTACGTATATAGCTGAAACGTTCTCCTGCATGCACATGGGAGGGCGCGAAGCTTGTGATATGTCCAAATATATCTTTTTTTCTCTTGTATGGCGCATTCCCGTTAGAACGAAAATAATAAGTTTTATACTATTACAATGCGATCATTATGTGCCGGTAATGACGGTGCATTCAGGCACGAAGAGAACTGCAACGCACCACCGGCCTTTCGTCGCATCTGCTCAATTGCAACAATGGGTGTGCGATACGCCACCCCACGAAGTCCCGAGCAGTATGCGATGATGTTCCCGGAACATCAAGTCCGAATCGGAAAAAGATTCTACTCGCATTTATGTAACAAATCACGTGCTATATTTTTTTTTGTAATTTTGTCTTTATGTCACTCGATAAAGTTACTTTTATTTTCAGAGCTATTGAAAGAATTATTATAAAAAGAATTGTTCTCTAGTACTCTCATAGTATTTGAAAGTATTCTATAATGTAAATAGAATTATATCAAGAGACAAAGTGCATTTTTATTGCCTAACGCATGCTTTTAAAAAAATTAACAACGAGATTACAAAAAGTAAACGGATAATTCATAAAAATTATGTATATTAAATTTATATTAAATCATAATAACACTTTAAAAAGTAATCTATTATTATTCGTAAAAAATATTTATGGATGAAAAATCTTGTTTGTATAATCCTGCGAAAACAAATTCTTTCTTCCATACAATTCATTGTACAAATTTTTCTTACAGGACAGAAAAAAACGAGTTTCGATTTAACGGGATAGGATTTTTCGTACGAGCGCGAGATCGAATTTGAGTATCATTGACGCGGCGGCGTATAAATCCATTAAATCCGCCACTTATGGGCGATCGATGTAAATTACGATGTTGGCTAACACGCTTGTAGGCGAAGACTTAGACGGGCGCCTCGAAGACGAGCGGTGGAACGATTTCGAGGGGGGGGAGGGGGGAGGGGGGAAATATTTATGGGCCGACCGACTGAAATTAATTTATGCAGCCGCATAGGCTGCCACGTAATTTATTCGCGGGCCTCGCGACGATCACTCACTCTCCTCGCGGGCTTTTGTGTGTAAGGAAATCCTGGGCCATTAGAAACGGGCACGAAGAACGTCCGCGTGTCGATCCCTCTTCGGGCCCCCTCCTCCGAGTCTCGCTGCTCGATCGAGTTCGTTGTTTCGCGAGCACGACTCTGCCGAGATCGGCCGGCGATGCCCCGGAAAACGAACAACTCCCACCTGGTCGGGGAAGTAAGAGGTCTTCGTCGAATGCGTCTTAATATCGCGCTTCAATCTATATTGCAGGATCTTCTAGGGAAATTATTACGTTTTCTTGATGTCACATCGATTTTTTTATGTTATCTACGTTTATATTATTATTATTGGCAATCTATATATGTATATGAAGATATTATTTTTTATAATCTCTTTGTAATTTTGTAAAAAAGGAAAATTATACTGTTAAGACAAGTAGTGTCTCGTAATAATATCTAGTACAAGATTTATGCCTTTATAATTTATAATATGAATATTTATAGACTGATAGATTCTTAATTTTTAAATGCTTTAGTTTTGAAGATCTTAAAAAGATCTTCGGAATCGAGTAATAGAGCATCGCGAGACGTGTCGTGCATTCACGACGATGCGGTCGCGTTTCCATCATCGGGGCGAGAGATCCAGGAAGGATTCGCAAGTAACGCGCGGCTGAAACAAGAGGGATCGCGTCTCTCGAGGAAGAGCCGAGGCGAGGATCTCGCGGCGAGATCTGCGGTGCACCCGCGTTATGATTTGTGAGCATCCAGATCGTGATCCTGTCCTAACCGGCCCGGTTGGTTGGTAGAGTAGAGTAGAATAGAATAGAGAGAGGGCACCCACGCTTTCCAAGAACCGTCCGCGTGCGGCGCGTCCGCGACCGGCGCGAGGAAGAAAAAGCGTAAAATCCCGTCCGGGAGAGATCAGCCGGTCCCGATTACGCCGAGGGTGTAATGGACAGACTAATTTGTGAAATTTAAATTCCGTCCCCGACGTTTTGCCGCGAGGCGAGATGAAGCGGAGGCCGGTGTCGCGGGATGAGAAAGAGAGTCCGCAGAGGGAAGAGAGCGAGATAAATCGCGGCGTTCTCCCCCGGGGGCCGATGGCGGATCTTTCTGGAAAATCGTAGGTGGATAGGTACTTCGTGTCGCGACACGTTTCATGGGTGGCGTAGAGATAGAGATGTAGACGTGCGCATCGCGATTCCTGGTGAGATTGAAATCGGATTGATAAGAGAAACTTGTGAAAATGCATAAGGCTAGAGATTTTAGGAAAATAATTCGCGGTAAGATTAAAATCTGGAGATAGAGTCATTTTTATTCTCTTATTGCTTATGATTATATATATTTTGGAATAAAAAAGTTGGTGCAATAGTTGCGCCAACAAATTTCGGTATTCAGTCTTTTTCTTGACTTATTATACACTCTTTACAACAGCATAATTTTTCGTTGAAAAAAATCCACATTACTTTCAAATCTTCACATAATCATATTTTTCATATCATCAATATTATAATCATCCATTATTTTAAATATAATTTCACATATTACGCGCAAAAGAGTGTTATTTAAAATTTTCTAAATCTACATAAATCCATTTATTCATCCATATATTTTTTATTCAAGATAGCAATAGGTATTTTTTTTTGCATTATTTTAATGAAAAATATATATATATATATATATATATATATATATATATATATATATATATATAAGCTTAGCTAATCTAAAAGTACAAATGTTTGCAAAAGTTTCATCGAGAGAAAACAAAGGTAAAGGAAGACAAAAACGGAGAGATAATGAGCAAGATGTTTGAGCGGTGGCGGATTAGAGGCAGCTTCTCGCTGTACGGCGAGAAGCGCGAGGAGGGGAGGGGTGGGAGGGGGGAGGGGGAGAAGCCTATTGTCGGACCGCATAATACGGTTATGATTTAGTTTGGGACGTGAGGATGCGAGCGAACGAATGAACGAACAGACCGAGGAGGCCTGACTAGGTGGTTGGGGGGGGGGGAAGAGGACCATTGGTGTCAGATTACGCCGGGGCCCGGGCCCCGTCTGGAACATACACACGTCCGCGTAAGGACTCCACACGCAATGCCGGGCCCCCCTTAAGCGTACGTATGCGTGTATACGTTCTCTGCCTTTTTTCTTCAGAAAGATTGTCCCTGCTTTCCTCGCTCCGCTTGTCTTCTCCTTTCTTCTTTTTCTCTCTCGAATGAATCACGGACACTTTTTATTATTTAAAGGATATTTTAATTGATGTAATTGTCGAAGAAGATATCGATAAGATACTCAGTCGTAAAGTACAAAGTATAGAAAAGAATGCACAAAGTTATCAGAAAATTATAATCGTTTTATGTATAGGATATATATATATATAAATTTGTTTAATTACTGTATGATATAATATTTTTAACACCTAGTTTATATTCGAAAATCTGAATTAGTTTTCACATCGTGATAAGAGTTTTAATTTCATAAATCAATATATAAATCGATATTTTGTTTATAGATTTACGAGGATAAGAGGATACAAAGCTAAACAAAAAAGCTGTAATAAAATATCTGTAATTTATGAAAAATTTAAGATTTAATGCTTTTGACAACAGTCGAAAGATTACATCTTTTTTGTCATAGACAAACTATTTTCCAAAAATTCTAAATCTTATTCTATAAGTCATTTAAATATATAAATCAAAATTTATAATAACAGACGAAAAATGAAAAAAAAGAATATGTTTTCAAAAATTAAATGTTAGATTAACCTTTCCTTGATATCGATGATTAATACATGCACCATAATTTATAATACATTTGTCAAAGAATTCTGTCTTTCGTCGGAGCGTCAACAATTGTCCGAACATCTTGGACCTTTGTATTACAAAAGGAACGATCTCCGTTATCTTTCGGCGGTGGTTCTTTTTCCGTCGCGAACTCGGACGCGGGTTCTGCGAATTCGCGAATTATGAATATGATTATCTCGGATCACGTGCTCTTGACGGAAAGCCAGACCTGTCCCGGAGGTGTCACCTTACACCCTTTCCCGCCCTCGCATCGGATCCTAACTTGGCGCCCCGACATATTGCTCCCCGTAACCGAATCTCGCGAATAATTGGACCTCAAACGCGAGAATCGTCGATAAAAAATAATAGTGCTGCTATCGATCTTATGTATCGAAGGAACTTCACGCGTCAAACGCTTCGTAAGTTAGGAATTAAAATGCAGTATATAATTACATTGAACTCAGATGTCGATGTAAAAATTATTTCTTTTTTCTTTCGTTCGTAAAAAATGCGATAATTGACGCAAAGAGAAATATTCTTTTTATAATATGTCATTATAAAAATCACTTTGCATTAACGAGATTATATATATATATATATATATATATATATATATATATATATATATACTGGTTTCGCGCAATTCTTATGCCATAAATCGACAGTGGATCCACGCGAAAACCAGTTCCACCCTCTTATTTATTCCCTTACAGCGAAATGGAGACGCCAGCCCACTAAACATATGTCGAACATCTCGGGAACCCTCTATACAATGACACCCCGAATTTTTGTGTTCAGGGATTGGCCGGGCAATTCGTCCAATGGAGTTCGCCCGTAGACAACTCTCGGGGATTGACAGTTTCCATGGGGTCGGAGTCTATAGGATTAAGCTACGCGGTGACGCAAACGTAATGTCATTACGACAAATTGCGATCCTCCTGTGGGATAAACGGCGAAGCCAGTTGCAATATATCGGATGAATTAATAGGATATCTTTTATAGAACGCACGAATGCATCGACGCGCCGTACAAATATGGGGAAAGCACGGAGATCCCATAATGTTAGCTGTTAATTGAATGATCATTAAAATTAAATTTTTGAATTAATTTTATCATTTTTATATCAATCTTTTTATTATATCAATCTTTTAATCATTTTTAATTCGTAGTTTTTTGTGTAAAATTAATTTATAATGCACAAGTAACATGTTGTATTATGAAATATTTATAAAAAAATATGTAGCTGGTATTCTTGTTTTAGTTCATAATTTTACTTTAATTTGACAAAAATATTATATCTATTTATGTTATTATATATATGTTTATGTCATTACAGCAACGACAATTATTTTAATAGAATTTTTGTAATATAAATATAAACGTATGTTTGAAAATTAAAAGATATTAAATATATTAATTCTAGCGTTTTGAGTCAAGATAATAATAATTAGAGCATATCAAATGCATATATGTATATCTCGATGTTAAAATAAACATAGTAAACTCTATCTCTCTCTCTCTCTCTCTCTTTCAGCATCTTGTATAATAATATTATTTTATAAAATCATTCCAGCATTCAACGAGGCTTAAAGTTGATAAGAGAAAGAAAAGAAGGAAGTACGCGTTTCGAGCGCTTATCTTGCTCTCCAGGGGTTGCTAAGAGAGTCGGCACTAACTACGATACGGGACTTTCGCCCTTATCTGCCATCTATATACAACGGGGGTGATGGGATTCGATTCATAAACGTCAAACGCGACTGTTTACGCTGTTCGCACCTCCATTGTCGCCCTTCGATTTTGGGATACCGACCTGCCGATCGTTCCGCACCCCGGAACAGAATAAATACATCCATCTCCGCATGGTATAATGCGCGAAAGGGGCCCGCGCGATTCTCTCGCGTATATCTCTGATACGATCGGTAGTTACTTAGCACTTCCACGATGCTCGATGGTTCGATCCTTATCGAATCGGCCCTCGTTGAATTTATTGCGGGCCCCTGCGGAAAAGAGGCTGACGGCCCATCTGCATCTTCTCCTCCTCAGCATGATCTACTTCTTCTTTTTTTTTTTTTTATTGGCGGGAACCAGTTGTTCTATTATACCTCTTTGCGATACTTGTAGAAACGATAGAGAAAAGGTAATGTCGCGGAAAAGATTACATTACTTCGGATATAATGACAGATAATTGATTTTAATTTTGACATTAATATTTTTTATCAAACGCGTGAGAGAAAATAATAAACGCGATAATCATATATTATCATATAGCTACATACAGCATTTTTTGATGCTTTTGTGTGTCTCAATATAAAAAAAGGTATGAAAAAATATTGTTAATTTGTGCCATTTAAAGAGATGGTAATAATTTTCCTCTTTATAAATTAGCTGATTTTTTAAATAATTCGATAATATGCGAATTATTTTAAGAAAAACTTACATTTGAAGTATTTACTATATTAAAACAAAAATAATTATCTGTTTCTATAATCATTGATCAGATCCTAATATGGAATAAAATTTTTGCCAAGTATTTAGATAAAAAAATTTAAAGTGAGACTTTAAGTGACATACTTTCTCCAATTTTGAAAGTCGTATTACATCGGAGCAAACGGGAACTACGACGAAATGATTCATTCAGAAATGTCAGTCAAGGAATGGTCTTCTACAAAGAATTACACGCGTGTGCACATGTATACGACACTCGCGCGGCGTGACCTACCCCACTGAGAGAATCGTGTTTCAATACAGAAACCGAAAACCATATCATTACGTAGAAGCTCCGTTTCGCGCCGGTGTTGCATTGTCAAGAACTGCATGTCGTTTCAGCGGCCGATTCAAGTGTTTAGTAATTCGCAAATTGTTTTCAGGATGTAGAGGGAGAGAGAGAAAGCTATCATTTTACTCATTTTGAAGAGAATAGATTGATCGACTTACATCAAATCCTTTTTCAATTCGCACGATAGTGATAACGCAAGATACTGCTATGTTTTGCCAATAGAAGCGAACACGTATTTTGATTATTCTTTTTAGGAATATTGATTCCGACATCTCCGGAAGATTGCGGCGCCTCAGGATCTCTAGAACCCTCTTCGAATCCTCCCCTTCTATTTACATACATAAATATCTCTTTATGTAAGAATTTTAATACCCTTAACGTGGTATAAATATTATAAGATCTATTCATAAATTCAAAGAAGGCTATTATATTCATTATGTAATGTAAACACACATAGAAGAAAGTATCCCTCTTAATCGGTATAATTTGTCGATTGAAAAACTAATGGTCGAGGTTGTTGGATTATCGTAGAAATTGATTTTTCGATGTCGCGAATGAATTAGCAATCGCTATTACAGAATTACTAGCGAATACAAAGATTAACGCAATTTGTGACACGAGCGAACTTTCACCATATGATATAAGTTGCGAAGCTCGATCACGTTGTAAATATCCGACGAAACGTACGGAGGAAGTGAAGTCTCGCGCGGAGGGGTTGGCGACAAGTTAAAGTATTAAGTAGCCCGTGCGTCGCCGCGTCCGCTGTCAGTCTCCGCTCTAATTAATCGTAATTGACGGCCGCGCGAAGCCTCGCACGCATTGCCTCCTCCTCGTCATAACGCTGCATAATCATTCACGGCGGGCTCTTCCGTTGCTCGCAGAAATCTGTCGATGGAATTTCATCTGCGCCCGCGCTTGCACTTGGCCGAAATGTAAATGCTATTTCGTTTAAACGAAAAGTGTCTCGTCTGGTGACAATATTTTTGCGAACTTAAGATGCATATCGAGCTAAGCTATTATAACGCTGTTTCCGAAAAACGCGAAACACATGTATTTCAGGATTTAGATATTTTATAGAAACTCTTAAGATTTTTATCTTTAAGAGATATATGTTTGTATCTGAGATCCGCTTTCTCTGTGTCAAAAATTCAAGAATATAAATTTCTTTCCTGAGACTTTTATATACGTTTCGAGTCGAGTCTAATTTATCAAAACAAAAACAGAGGAAATGTTAAAGACAAAGGGGGGAGGAGGGAAAGGGAATATTCGTAATGTACTCCATTATTTGTAGCATCGTATTTCGATGTTTGCTTGCAATGATAATGAATAAAAAGCGATAATAAACATTATCCCGCTTACGTGGTATATGTAACTAGATAATTACGAGTGTAAGGTATCGGTTAATGACTGTGATCGTGTTCGCGGCGTGCAAACAAAATCGGTTAATTATAATAATGATAAAAACACGCGCTATACGCGCTCGTGCCATTTAACTGCATCAGTAATCAGTCATGGAGAGAGAGAGAGAGAGAGATCGTGCCGGATCAACCTTTATACAAATTCACCTACGAATTCGATTAAAAATTTTATTATCCTAATAGCTCGAATAAATAGCAAAATAGACTGATGTGCGCGAAGACGGAACAGGAGTTGCGCAACTTGTCGAGCAATTTGCATGATTAAGTTCACCCATTTTTTTTCTCTCCTGCTTCGGCCTGTCCGCGTACCAGATACTGGATTCTCACGGTACGCCAATTGGAGTCAACTCATCTAAATACCCCGGGCTACCCGGTCGCCGCTATTACGGACGCGCGAGAGGACGCCCATTATATAACCGACGTGGACAATGTTGTCCCGTATTCGCCAATTGGCCAAACGTCGCGAACCTTTTTCAACGAATGTCCCACTTTAGAATTATGAATGAGAGCCTCGTAAAGGCGAACGCTATAGTATATCGTAATCCCGTATCGTACTATATTTATTCATGTTGTTACAGATAAATGATAATGAGAAAGACAGTTTAATAATAATAGAATGCTTTTAATATAGCTTAATGAATTAATTTTATAATTAATAATTCTAGATGTAGCTAATTTTTCTGTTATTTCGAAAAAATCAAATTCACTCTTGCATTAAATTCTAACTATATATGTATAGATAGATATAAAAAAAATAAGATCAATAAAATCGACATAAATGAAAATTATTGTGAAAGATGTGATGAAATGCAATGAAAATTTATTGTCTAATAAAAAAGAAGACGCATGATTGCCAGAGTACGTGGAAAATTTTGAGATTTATAACGCGCAGCGATATTTACATGATTCTTCTCGTAATAATCTCCACCTCACTAATAAAACCATTGTCTAGGTCCGGTTAGGCACGTCTAAAAGCCTAATGACTGTTTCCTAGAGAGACGCGCCAGTCCGAATACAGAGCGAATTAGAATAATTCGTTCCGTCTGGCTGCGTCACAATGCCTATGTGTCGCGTAAGATCGTCGTTGTCGTCTTCCATTGATTCAATTCCTCTCCCTATATATAAACGCAATTTTCTATCCCAATATTTATGACGATCAGGTAATTCATTTTACGTTCCAAAGAAGATGTACTTGTCCTTCCAAAATTGAAACCGTGAAGTGCAACATTGCACACTATATTCCATGCTTTACGAATCACGGAATCGTCGTTTCACTAAAAACTATTTCATGTCAATTGGATTTTACAAGCGTGTCTCATCCGTATCCGAAGAGAAAGAGAGAGAGAGAGAGAGAGAGAGAGAAAGGCTAAATTATAATAACATCAATAAGAGAAAATGTATATAAAAAAATTTTTGCAACTTTAAGGATTGTATTTTTGTTTGCATCTTACGATTTCAAAGGTCGCTTACTCAATTTTTTATTCGACGAATAAATGTATATATTGGTACTCATCAGTAATAATATAACATAAAAATAATACTTTATTATTAATAATTAATGCGCTTTCAAATAAATTTGTGCAGATATAGGCGATGATATCGAAATGATTGCGCCGCGAAAATACTAACTGAAAAAGAGAGAGAGAGAGAGAGAGAGAGAGAGAGAGAGAGAGAGAGAGAGAGAGAGAGAGCGGATTCTGATTTACGTGAAATATGAATTTCCGTAGCAGAAGAGCAGCGTTACAAACTCGAAAGACCGGAACACTCATTTTGACAGAAAAATTTTTATCCGATGCCCACGCCAAAAGGAAATCGTTTTTTCTACGTTGGCGCAATTTGCCATGTAAATTCGATCGTAACATGATTACACGCCTTGGCAAACTATAACCGAGCTCGTCGCCGCCGTCGATTGTCGAAGCTAAAACGTCGTTTCGTCTTGATCGATCTTGTGATCGATCTTTCGATACGCATGTTGATATAGATCCACCGAAGATCGTGCCAGATGGCCTATAGGACGGGACGAGGCCATTATGCGGTCGTCCGAGAATAATGAAATTAGAAATTAAAAAGAGAGAGAAAGAGAGAGAGAGAGAGAGAGAGAGAGAGAGAGAGGACTCTACGAACTCGATCTGAATTTTCCTGGAATTTCTCGATCGCCTTCGTAGTTATATACGAAGAGCTCTGATAATGGATAATCTTCTCTTGTATGGTTGGTGATAGCTAGAGAAAATTGTAAAAAATCGTGTGGATTATTAGTTTAATTTAAAACATACTACTTTTGTATAAATTTATCTCTAGACTCAAAGAATTCACTACACAAAATTATTTCTATATAAAGATCTGCTTCTCATTATATCCATGATTGTAAAATTCATCATATTTGTAGGTATAATAATCTAAAATAAAAATTCAAAGAGAGAAAGAGAAAGAGAAAAGGAAAACTGTAAATTTCTCTCAGAGTCAGAGAATCAAATAAATCTCGATTTTTAACTTTAACGTCCTTATGATGCATTGTCACCTCGCATCGCTGAGTTTAATGTTAAGAGCAGACGTAGCGCGCGTAACCCATGAAGAGACATTACATCGCGATCAAATGTAATAAAAAAAAATCGTCCCGTTACCGGTTGTCACATGTCGCGGATAAAAAGTGTCGGTGCCGCAGGAGAGAGAAAGAAGACTCGCGTACACAAAACTCCGGCACGCACTGCGTACAAGGCGTATACGCGTAGCTTGTGTTCGGTCACCCGTTAAGAAGGAAGCTCTCGAGGGGCCCCGATGTCCAAGATAAGGCGAACGTCCCCTCACGCTGTAGTTCGGGGACCAGCGGCCCCCTCACGTAATCCACGAGTACGTCGCGACGAATTTGTTCACCTGCCCAATGAGCCATAAGTGCGCCCCCACACTCCCGTGGACCCGCTCGCCACGTTCTTCCACATCACGACGAAGAAGCCGCGAAACTGGGCCCGCGTGCTTCAAAATGGCTACCGTCCGCATCATTGGGCCCGATCGAAGGTACGTGAAACAAAAACAAAAAAAATGAAAATAACGGTTATAAAAATCGACGCGTCTCTCGCGCCAATCTTTTGCATGCGGTACATAAATTTATATGTAATTATTAAAACCTTTGCAATTAGTGAGAGTCGAACAAAGGCGCACAAACTGTATACGTTACCGTAATATTAATATAAATATACTAACAATATTTATTTTATATAATAAATCAGTTTTCCATATAATGCGATATTTATCGATGAAAATTTACGTGGTAACGGAGGAAAGGGCCGGTGTATACCTAGTGATATCGATACTTATCGGAAAATATGAATCGTACCGCACACGTCGGGGAAGAAAACATTAACAAAACAGTATTATGCAGTAATTTTTACACGCAAAGCAAAAACTCTGCGGACGCGGCCAATTAGGGAAGCGGGATGCAATATTCAACAAAAATATACAATATACGTTGAAATATTATGGAAAGGGTAAATTTATTACATCCCGTCTTTGATTTTTCGTCAATCGAACTTTTATCTCTTCCGTTCTTTATCATTAATATTATATTCAGGTATTACACAATATATTGTATGTTCTACATTACATAATAATTATTCGGACGCGTTCTGAGCGAAAAAGATTTATTTATTGAATGTTTAAGCTTTTAAGGAATGATCTTATTAAGCGCGGATCCCTGCTTATCACGCACGCGTCCGAGGTAATTGCCCGGGGTCATTTGTTACCGCAAATAAAAAGTGTCGAATCCGGCCTGAAAGCGCGAGACCGTCGGTATATGTAATTTGTCGATCGAATAATGTGATGTTAATAGAATGGTGTATTGGGTACACCGACCTCATAAATCATTGTTAATTTGGCAGAACCATTCAATCGCCGAGCCTCCTCCTATTCTCTCTCTCTCTCTCTCTCTCTCTCTCATTTCTTTTCCTTTTCTCACCGGCGATCCTTCGACTGCTCCTCTTCATACTGGCTCCTGCCGGTTGAAGGGATCCGAAACGATCGTAAAAAGCGAGGGCCCCTTCGATGACCGCTGGTAGATGTGGTCGTCCGCGAAATTGCCCCTCTATTTTTGTAACCTACCTACTGCACACGCTCCCGTTCGCCTTTTTGTTACCGCGCATTTTGTTGGCTGACCTCCTTTTTCTTCTCACGAAATTCAGCTCTATGACTAGTGATATCGCACGATTAATAACTAACGAATGATCTCTTATCGTTGATGAACCAATGTTGTACATTTTATGTTTAATATCATTAAATATCTCGAAATGCAATCCAAGCCAATTAGATTGCATGCGATAATATACATAAGAAACCGCGTGATATGTATATTATTACTTAAATTAATAAACTAGCGTGGTAGATTATCAACTATTACATAGTAATCACTAATTAACGACTCTTTGGCAAACCGATAATTTAAGTACGATCTACCTGTCAAAATTCAAAGGAGAAATTAGATTACTATACGACAGTGACAGTACAAATTAAGTGCTCGACAAAGAATAATCTTGTTGGACCTGTTTTTGTTCTTGCCGCGTTACAAGAGAGGAAATCTTTTCTTCTTAAGAATCTATTCTAAATGACGCATCAGGACCCGATGCGAGCTTTCACCGATCGATAAGTCAGCGAACGAGTCGGACACATTCAACATTGTGCGTCGACTCGCGGTTGAACATGGTGGAAACGGTTATCCCGAATTTTTGCACCATCGACCTGCGGACGTCGAGCGACATGATTGGCGGAATCATCGCGGTACTTTCATACTGGAAAAAGGTACGACGGGAGGGAGGGAGACATTGACGAGGAGGATGCACGGATAGCGAACGCGAGGGGAAGAGAAAGAGCAAGAGGAAGAGAGATGGAGACAGAGAGGGGGAAAGGAGAGTACGAGGCTCGTGTTTCCGGCCGGGTGAACAACAATGCCCGCAGACAAATGAGCATCCCGCCTCCATTGTTCGCCTGATCGGCACGGCGCAGCCTCATCCCGGTTCCGCTTGCGCTACTCCGGACCTCCCTATGTCGTCGTCAGAGGCCCATGTCGTCCTCCAACACCCGGTTGGGGGGTCCTCGATCAACCTGATGCGGGCCAACACCGATTAAACATCGCTGCTTCGTCGAATCCCCGTCAACGAGAATCTCCTCGTTCTTCTCCTTCTTCCTCTCTCTCTCTCTCTCTCTCTCTCTCTCTTTCCACCCCCGCTCTCTTACTCTCTTTATTTCTACCCATCCAATTCCTTCTGCTTCTTTTGTACTATCTCTCGATCGTTCTCTTACCTTTTATCGTGCTTTTGTCTCTGCATGTGTGTTCGCTCTCTCGTATCCTGCCCGTTCTTCTTCCATCAGCGCGTCCATTATGCTCCAGGTGGTGCGGTTCCATCGCGGGAGAGGTACAGAAACTGGGACGAGTGACGACTCTCGTGCGACATGTCAGGCATCAAGATTGTGTGGATCGAAGTTACAGTTGCAAAAATACTGTAAATTATATGATAAAATTGTGATGAGAAAGAACGTAAAAAAAAAAAATGCAAAAGTAACATGAGATAAATAAGAAATTTTATACAGTTTTATACGGTCCCGTGCAAAAAATAACACATTGATGAAAATGTGGAATAATTATAATTATAATTATAAAGTTAATTGATGAAACATAGCAATCCTCAATAACCTGCGCAGTGTCAATACTGTTATGTCATAAATTATATTGTTATAAATGTATCTCTAAAACAAACTTTTTTACTCATTAAAAACAATAAGATTTTAATAAGATCTCTTAAAATTTTATATTTAAGATGTTCTTTACTGCATTTCTTTGTGGATCTTTCTTACATTTCCTATCTATTCTTAGATTCCTTATCTATATTTCTACGATTATAACTTATTCTTTTTACAGCTTACGTATAAATTACAATTTTATGCGCATTATATTTCTTGTTTCTTCTCGTGCTTTCTTTAAAATAATATGAATATCTCTGATTGAAATCATTATCGCTCGTGAATTATGTAGTATCATAGCAATAACTGGAAACTTAATTATCGGGTGCACTTGGCCGTTATATTTAGATATATCTTAGCATATATCATCGAATTAGTTCTCCGTTTTAGAATATTATCTAATCACGACTAGACACACACATTCGATTTAGTTCTCGCCTAAATAATTACTCCAAAAACCAATGGCAGTGCATGCCAATATCTTGTTATAAAGACTCTATCATATCATCCTATACTATTATATTTATAGTATTATATCATTTATGTACGTCGAACTTTGGTGATAAAGATAAAAGAATATTTCACAGAATCGCTCGACCTCGAAATAATAGTTATCGGATAAGTTTTATGAGATATTATGGATACGCATTGCATCGCACATACACGGCGACGTACGGGTGCGGTTTCGATGGTCGATTTCCGGCACGGGGTTCCTGATCGAGAAACTTACGAGACAATGGACCATTCGTCCATCGCCGGAGACAAATGGTCCGCTTGTAATGGCACGAGCGAGAAAAAAAGGAGAACAGCTCTAGGCGAAACGGAAGATTCTATCTTCTTCTCTCTCTCTTCTCCCTTGCGACGCACAAACGATCACTTGCGATTATTACCCATGGGAAGGTAATGCTGACCGAATCGATAGTTGCTTGACTGAACCGGACTTCCGGTTGCATTTTGCTCAAGCCTGTTGTTACGATACGCTTCGATCTCGAATTTCTAAATATGACATTAAAATATATTTTTGTTTTTTTTTATAAAAAATATAGATATTGCAAGAAATACTTATGTCAAATTTGATAAAATTTTGACATTTATCATCAATTAATATGTGCAAAAAATACATAAACTATTAAGAAAATTAAATAAAATAAAAGCAAGATAAATGCAATTTCTGATCATAATACGATTTAATTCAGTTTTAAAAACAGATATAAAAACAGAAGATAATTCTTTCTCTCAGCATTTCATTAAATATTATTAAAATACTGATGTATGTCCCTTTTTCTAAACATTATGCTATTTAAAATATATAAACAAAACAAAAAACTTTAATTTTAATGAACTATCAGAAATCTTAAAATTATAATAATTAAACACTAAGCTGATTATAATTAAAAGAAGCATGATACAATAATTGAAAAAAATTTAGTGTAACAATGGACCAAACAACTGTTTTAAGAAACGAGTTTTTTAAATCTTGAACAAATTCGATGTAAATTACTTATTATCTCATGTCCTTAAAAAAAAGTAGGTTGGACCATCGTTGCATCGTATTCTTCAATCGTTTTTTCATACCTTGGAAAAAGTCCAGCGAGGTTTTCAGTTGACGCAAAATATCTCACTTGTACAATTGAGACAATAAGAAGATGATGTCGTCGATCGGAAGAGACCAGATGTCGCGTAAGGATTCAGGATCCGCCGGTCCATTCACGGCAGCTCCCGCAGCGCAGCGCACCTTGCTCGAAACAACGTCGACCTCCAGGACTAAGGAAATCCGATACACTACTACGGTACCCAGAGAGATGTGCGCTACCCTACTCATCCATATTCCGGCCCACTCCAATTCCATTAAACAACTGACAACCTCGAAGCGGAGCTTGGCCTTCATGTGCCGCAAATAAACGTTATAATTCCTGCCATCGATTACATTGACAGATGTATTACTTATCTTCGTTAGCAACTTAAAAACGTGTGATCAGTAAGACATTATATATGTCATCAAGACATCTAGCATATCATCAATGCTTTTAAAGTTTCCCCATAACACTTTCTTTTTAATAATTAAAAGACCGATAATTTTTTTTTAAATAAACGCGTGTATATATTTTTATTATTAATTAATGATTTTGAATAATGAAATAGAAAAATTAAACATTGATAGAAATATCATCGGAGCCGATTATTTCGCGGGACGCTAGCCGATGTGTAAGTAACGATTATTTTTTCGTTTTTGGATAATAAGAGTTGCATTGATTTAATCTGTCTCCGGCATAAGGTGCTTCGCATTTATTCGAGCCACGATTTTTCTGGCGTTCGTCGAAAGCCTTCATGTCAGCGTTCAATTCTTCGTACGGCTGCGTTATTGTATCAGCCAGATCCTTGCACCTACGTTTAAAAAAGGAAATAATCTCGAGCTGTTCATAAATCATTTCGATCAAATTGTACCGGATCGTTCTATGCATTTGACAGGGTCGACATTTTTTATCAGCCGCGAGTGCGGTCTTATCCAGGCCAAGTTGTTGGAAGACTTCTAATCCTTTCTGCCAAGCATTTTTCTCGTTCATAGCTTCCTCTGTACTCGGCATCGATGATTCCGCTTCCGACGACGATTCATGCTCCAATGTACCTTTGTAATAAAATATTTCATCTTGATTAATTTATACTCTTGATTTTTTTAATTATTCATTCTTTTATAATATATAATATATAATATAACAAAAGTAAAACTTCGACATAAAGTATCGCTTGTATAAATAAATAAATAAATAAATAAATATATATATATATATATATATATATGTGTGTGTGTGTGTGTGTGTGTGTGTGTGTGTGTGTGTCGCGCGCGCGCGCGCGTGTGTGTAACAAAGTTTCAACATATACATATATTTTTACATAAGAAATTATATTTTACAACGCATATACGCATATTTACAAGTTATGCAAAATATCACAGTAAATGATGAAAAATAGATTCTTGCCAAATGTATATATTATAACCTAATTATTTATATACAATTTATCTGGTACCTTTGTGAGGCTGCAAGTAATTCTGATCGTCCAAAAACTTCCAGAACGCCCTCATCTTTTCCTGTTGACTTACACTGTCTTCTCTAACAAATACGAATTTCATACGAGCTTCTTCATCTCTCAAATCCATGTTGGTTGAAATCGCACGAAAGCGCGTACATATAAATTGGTTTAACTACGCCATGACGTCACTTCCGTAAGTGCAGCCACATGTGCGAATTGAGCGTCTAGTAAAATCGAATTATCGGTCATCTGGTTATAATCACTACTCGATCGGTAAATAATTATTTTATTGTTAAAAATCAAATATCTTATTACACTTTTTCTTACTTTTGTATGAAATTAAATATAACATTTTTTTCTATTTTATCTGATAATTATTTAAATAAGATATATAGACATAATAAATTTTATTATTACCTTCATAGGATTGGCGCCAAATTCAAAATTTGGATCCGCAATTTACATCCGCATGTTACATGAATAATAAATAATACGAATAAACGGCAAATATTTTTATTTCAAACATCGTCTATTTTCCATCGAAATGCAAGTATTGTAGAAGCCAGAAATTTTAACTAAAAATTATAATCTTATCTCGGATTCGATAGAAAAAAAAAAAAATATATCTTATGATCTCCGTGGACATTTTCATTGTATTTGCAGCGATCGTCACAACTATCAATTCTAATTTCCTCAATAATGTGTATCGGTCCTCGATCTCTCCATTGAGCACAAATTGGATGACGGATGATGTCATTGCCCCGAGATACGGTGCGCATCGCTGATGCGCAGCTCTCAAGATGGCCGTCACGTACATCTGATCGGAGGTGTGTGTGCGAAATTCGACGCCGATTTGACGTGATAAAGGTTGAGCCATGCACAGCGCCCCGCGTCGCTGGCATGATGATCGCGCGTTAGTTAATTAATCGGCATTGATATCGATGTGGACCATCCCCTGGGCGCCGTCGGGTCGATGGTTGTTCCTGTCTTCGCGGCCGCCGGCGGCTCGCATTGAACCATGTTCAGCAAGAAACTTCATGTTGACGTCAAAAAGTCGACGCTCAAGATCCAGGATGTCAAGAAGGATAGCGCGACACGGTTCAAACATCTCAAGATTGTGCTAGGTGAGGAAGCTAATCTCTTCACGTTTTACTTCAAGTCCGCATGTAATCGGCGACTGATCGGTGAGAGAGCGTCTTGAGAGAAGATGCTTGTGTGATATGTAAGAGCTGACCTTTAATAGTTAGTTTACTCCCACACGCTTGTTGAGGACTTCTTAAAGTGGAATTTAATGATGCTTCCAATGAGAACAAGTGTTAATATTTGTTTGGCTTTGTATCGTATTCTTTGACAAGTCACACTTCTTACTCCTTGTACGCTTATCTGAATCTGGGAAAGTAGACAACATTATTTTTCGGTGCTATAGTGTAGTTTAACTAATTTTAAGGAATAAAAGACAGCACAGTAACAAATATTGATACTGTTAAAATAGAATATTTAAAATTAAGAATACTTAAATTAATTATTAAGTAACATCAATATATACGCACACATACAAGGATTTTTAAACTATAATTTGAATATAATTTTTATGAGTTTTTCTCTCTTTCTCTTTCTCTTTCTCTTTCTCTTTTTTTAAATATGCAAAAATATCAGTATAATTATTAATAAATAATATATTGTGCACGTTTACTTTTCATATTCAATATCATATTTTAAAAGATGAACGTGTATTTTATATAGCTTTCAAATTACAAAATATACTTCATATATTAATTAATTGTAAAAGCAAAAACAAGAAATAACTATTTTATTATACTCAGATTTTTGCAAGAATGTCTTACATCATATTTACTTGTTGCATGTCCTAGGTAAAAGGATTTTAATCCAGTTACAAGATTGTGGTCTCTCAATATTATGAAAGATACTCAGTATCTAATCACCAAACCGCATGACCACATTGACCAACCTCTATGGCCTCTATTGCCAGCTAAAGTTACATTGTTGTTACAAGTTTCATGTATCTTTATATATGGAATTATATAAAATACAAGTTTCATCTATACATTTTTCTCTATTTCATTTCTTGAATTGCTCATAGAAATTGCCTACAAATTTAAATGTCTCATGTATGTCTTGTTATACATATTGTAGATTCTTTATTCTATATCACAAAAAAATATCTTTATATAATATTTGTTATGCTTTTATTTTTATTATTCTGCTTATGTATGAAATGTCATAATATGTAATTATGTCATTTTTTTTGCCTGTTTATTTTTCTCATATAATGTACTACATATAAGGAAAAAGAAAAGAAACTCTGCTATATAAGCACAAGTGTCCAAAACCAGTTATGATGTAATAGAATTTCTACACTTTTCTGTATAAGGCATATGCATCATGAGAGAGAAAAATTTCTTTTTTTATTTCATTTTTATTCAATTAATGTAGATTAATGTATGTCTTTAAATATTACATAATATATTGCACAAGAGACATGCATGCGTATTAATTCATGCATGTTTTTATATTGAAGAAAATGTGGATACTGATGAGGCAAAGGGCTTTTTTGAGGGTAACTTCAGCCATGTCTACTTCATCCTGTACGATTGTTTTGTATCTGCTGAAGCAAATCTTCGACAACGTGGTAAGTTAAAGATAAAATTGGTACTAAAATAATATAAGTACTAAATAAAGCTATCTCTTTCTGCTATATATAACATTGAAAAATTTCATAAAGTATATATATCGCATAATTATCACATGCAACTTAACTATATAACATGTACCTCATTGCTTTTAAAATTATAATAAATTTTTTTATTAACCATGCAATACCCACTTGTTATTATTTTATTATCATCTCTTTCATTTCTTTTCATTCTGCTGCCAGAGCTTTCCTTCCATATCGGTAAGTAACATATTATATTATTCTAGCATAAGAAATTTTATTATATTCAATTATTTTTTGTATATAAATTTATGTATAAATTTATATATAAATTAAAATTATAATTGAAATTTATAATTATTTTTTTTAATTTATAATTTTCTTTGATTGAATTATACAATTATAAAAAAATTTGTGCAAATAACATTCTTACATTGATTATTTTATTTGTATGATATTTGCTAGAAATATTGTTTTTATATAATATTACTTGAAGATAGATAATAGTCATTTTTTTTCTTTATAGTGCATAAGGCACACAGAGAAGAGTTAGAACAAGTATTGCAGCTTCTGGAAAAAGTTTTAACTCTTCTTCCTGAGCTGCTCAACAGACGATGGCAATGTCATAGTTTAGCACGGATTCTGCAAAAGTTGTTGCATCCTGGTAACAGTTGGAAACTTCGTAGACAAGCCATAAGGTACATAACAAGATTTCTCAAAGCATATTACATATACTCTTTTGAAACACAATATATTTATATATGTAATATATTAATTAATATTTTAGGTATTTTATTTTATGGTATCAAGCCCTTGGAGAAAATGCTCCCGAACATATACATCAAATGTTTGCCAGCTTGGTGCCTGGATTTCCGCCGCATCAAGCGTCGCCTTACAAATGCGATCGTAAAACAGAGAACAAAAAAGAAAAACTCATGAAAACAGCTAATTCCGAAGAAAAAGACAAGAAAGAATTCTATGATACGCAACTCGGACAGAGCACCTTTCATGACAATGGATCAAATCAATGTCCTATCAGTCAAGTTGATGGCGGGCCTATCTTACCACCGCAAAGTGGAGAAAAACCACTTGACAATGAGACTGTTAGGTTTTTAGAAGCGTTGCTCGAATTTATGGTCACTCAGGTATGTATAATTTACACTATTACTTGTCTTGTCATTCTTTAGAAAGATTTCACTAAAAATGGTTTATTATTTACTAATTATTTGTTTATTAATTACAGGTGGTGAAAATAGAATGGCGGGATAAATCTACGCGACAATACAAAACTTTTCAATTTTTATTAGAACGCTTTAAAGCAACATATCTTCGTCACATTTGTCCGGAATTTGATGACAACTTTTCACTGTATAAACCTAATCTGGAATTACCTACAATGCGAAAATCGATGAATCAAAATCAGAATAATTATGTGCTCTGTAAAGTCGCTGTAATCAAATGGATCGCAAGTTTCACACATGTTGCTAAAAAGGAAGGAATTTTTGCACAACTTTCGCAAAGGTAATTTATTTACAAATATATTATATTTCTGTACATAATTTTAATTCTTATCGGAATCGCTCATCTGTAGTACAACACCAAATGAGGAAAATACTGAGTCAGAGTTACGCCGTGTGTCTGTTACTCAAAGTTCTACGGATTCGAATTTATTGTCACCCGAATCGACTATATCCCAGCAAGATAGTCAAAGTCAGGAAGACAATACTGTTTCGGCGATCATGTTAGTTAGAGAGGTTTTGTATGGGAATAGAGATAATGTAAACTTTGTACACGAATTATACAGACAGGCGTTTCTTCTGGATTTTAATCATGCGGGAGCTATAAGGAAAGCTATTGCCGTTTATAAAGATTGGATTCAAATGAATGTGAGTTTTATGAATACTATCTAAAATTATATCCCATAGAGATATGTTTGTGTGTATAAATTATTTTATCTTGACAAACTTTTGTAGGAAATTCCTCCGTTTATGTTGGAACCATTAGACGGTCATAAGGATCGAGATTCGGAAGAAAGTCAGAGAAAGGATGCCATTGAAACGGAGAAGAGTCCTTCTGAAAGTTATCGACAGACAAGATTAAGAAACGACTCTTATCTTGGCGCTATACATCGGGAGAATTTATTCATTAGAGCAGGCTTGCAAAATGTTTTGCAAATTTTCATTACTCAAGCATCAAATGTATTTTTCTTAGAGAATTCGGGACCTGCATCTCCAACATTACTTGAGGAACAAACGGACAGTTGTAAGAGAGTCTTAAATGTGTATCGATACGTTGTTATGCACTCTAGACTGGAACCAGCAACTTGGGAACAGTTGCTTAGGTATATTCGCGATTTATCATTTTTTCTTTCGCAATTCAAGTTTATTTACGACGTTTAATTTTAATTTATTGGCTTTATATAGAGTATTACTCCAAATTACATCGCTCGTATTGAGTGAGAAATCATCTCGTCGCAAACATCAAGAAACTATCGGCGGGAAACTTGCTCCTGCGATATTCCAGACTTTAATTGTTACATGGATCAAGGCTAACTTAAACGTGGTTATTTCTACTCAGTTGTGGGACCAGTTCCTAGAAGTGTTAACATCGTTAACACAATGGGAAGAGCTAATTCGAGAGTGGGCGGTAAGTAAGTGACAATATGTAATGAATTATGATTCATACTTGTGAAATAATGTTTTCTTTTTTTTTTATATATATTTGTATAGAAAACTCTGGACACGCTGACAAGAGTATTGGCGCGTCATGTATACAACTTGGATTTGAACGATCTACCTTTAGATAGACTTAGCGAACAAAAATCAAAAAAGCGACGTGGAGTTGGAAGTCGCGCAGCATCGACAGGAAGTGTACAGCCAGTTCGAAAAGATAGTGTCGATCAAGAGAATAATGTTATGCCGAAAGAAAGCGTTACAGGTACAGAAAAAAAATATATATATATATTGTTATTTTATCTCATTGCACAAGATGAAATTTAACAAAAAGGTCTGCTGATTTTTATCAGATCATCCGTTGCGCGATATGAGGAAAGTACGGCCGTTACCGCGCAGCGCGAGCGACAACACTATATACAGCGGCAAAACTCGTACAAAATTGCATAGACAACGCACGCATACGATACACAGTGGCATTCCCGGTATGTAGAAATCAGCGCGATTAATGTTTTTATTTTTATTTTTTGAAAACATATCTCTTTGCCCTCTGTGTTGCTGTGTGACAGTGTGCGCAGTTTATTTATAACTATGTTCCTTTCTTTCTTTCGCTTTGACGCTGACTGTGCCGAGTTAAAAATAACTTGCTCTGGTACCATAACAGACAGACCTAGCAGATAGACGAAACAGTAATCTCGCATCATTCTTTCTCATAGATCTATCACGTTTGTAACTGAACGTCCATCGTACTCGTTTCTAATATTCAATTGTGACATGCTGTTCATAAGATTGATTTTAATTAAACAACTTTTACATTTGAGTACATCTTCGCAGTGTCTGTCCTATTCTTGTTGATTAAGTACAAACAATTTCCACACGTGCAGTACTCCCCCTATCGATAGAACAAGATATGGCGCGGTTACTGTCAAGCAATTCATCGTCGGCGACCAGTCGGAAAATATTATCCAGCAGACGTGCCAAATCTTTGGATAGCATTGTTATAGTCGATAGCGAACCACCGTCGCCACGATGCCCATCGCCGACACCCAGCAGTGGCGTCGACAGCAACAAAGATAGCCCGATACAGATAGAAAATATTGATGGTAGCAGTATTGGTATGTATGGTCTATCATTGTATAGAATATTTATACAAAACAAACGAACGTACACAAGTTTGTTTCCGTTTTATAAAGTGTGTCGACATTTTTAAAAAAAAATTGTTATATATTTGTCCTACATTAATAATCACTTTTTAACATCTCATATTAATATCGAATGGTTTTTCTTTTTTTATTATTAACAATACATCATGCTTTGATGTCCGCTCGTGCAATCAAGATCAGAAATTCTGAATGATATTGAAGCATCATTAAAATATCTCTTTATTAAAGCCTTTGCTTTTCGAATATTATATGGTTTCCTGCTTTGTGGGTTTATATTTTATTGAATTAAATATATTGAGCTTGTAACAATCTTTTTTGTTGCACAACATAGAAGATGTAAAGCTTAATTGTGCACATGGCAACTTCAAAATTTATAATATAAATAATAAATTATCAATTTAATAGTATATTTGATTAAATTTAAATCTTGTACATTTACATAACTGAAATTTTAATAGATTTATTTTATATATATATATATATATATATATATATATATATATCTTTTTAACAGATATTGTATATTTTGCAGATACAAACGATGCATCTGAGAGGAGATCAGTTATGGCAGGCGGAGGAGTACGTGGATGGTTACCAGATGTGGCTGTCGTTTTATGGCGCCGTATGCTATCAGCACTGGGGGATGTCAATAATATTCAAGATCCTGTTTTGCATGGCCAAGTGATGGATTATCTCGTGCAACTCACACAAACATTGATTAAGGTAAGAGAAAGATAAAGAGACTACCTACTTTAAAATACATATTTTTAAATATTATTATAAATTTTGACATATTATATTTATTTGACTCCTATTTAGATACGTTTAAATCAAGGAGTATCTGGAGATAATCAAGTAACACCTCCGGCACCAGAATTGATTCCACCATTAACAGTCATTGCACCTTGGTGCTTCAAGGTATGTGTGTGTGTGTACGCGCGCGCGCGCGTGTGTGTGTAAAGCACAAAATATAATGTACACAAACACGAATTGCTAGTTTTTGATGTGTATCTATGTATTCTTTGCAGGCGATTCAACTTCCTGAGAAATACGAAAGTGGCAAATTGGCCGCATATCGTCTTATATGTCTCTTAACTGTGCAACCATTGGATATCAGTCTACCGAAACAGCATCTTACGCTTTTCTATCGCGCCGTTCATAGTGGGATTGCTAGTAATGACAGTAAAGTACTACACGTACTCGTAAAGTACACAGGACCTAGATTATTTAGTCTGAATCTACCTGGATCGAGTCTCTTAATTCTGGACTACATACATGCTGCTAATGTGATACTTAGCAGTCAAGACATTGAGGTATTAAACTTTGATTTAATTTTCTCTCTTTGAATTAAATAATTTAACGTTTATTCTTTTACATGTATCATTTTTTTTCAGGCGCCAAGGACAGAAGCTGTTTCTATTATCGGTTCGTTGTTATCCTTACCTGCTGCAATAGTTAAACTACCCATGTTACAACCGAATGGACCTGACATTGTAACTATGACGTGTCCAGAAGCAAAAGTAATGCTATCATTGCGCATAATGATGTAATTGATTATTTGTCAGGAATGAGATATTTTAGTAATTTTATGTGTATTTTTGATTTTGTAGGAGCATATTGTAACAATACTTTTGCGAAGTTGTCGACGAGAACCCACTGGAATTGCGAGATGCCTGGCTCTATCAAGTATTGCGATATTTGCATATAAAGAATTGTCCTACAAAACACAA